>NW_021941613.1:212500-222103 GCF_902148855.1 Sphaeramia orbicularis
TGGACTCATATTTGTAGTATTTGGACTCATATTTGTAGTATTTGGACTCATATTTGTAGTATTTAACTTGTATTTGTAGTATTTGGACTCATATTTGTAGTATTTGGACTCATATTTGTAGTATTTAACTTGTATTTGTAGTATTTGGACTCATATTTGTAGTATTTGGACTCATATTTGTAGTATTTAACTTGTATTTGTAGTATTTGGACCTGTGTGTTGTTGTGGGTGAGTCCAGTGCTGGTTCTGTGTCTGTACCTTAATCCTTCTCTGCAGTGAGCTGATGTCTGGTCTCTCGTTGCTGCTGCTGTCCAAATGCCTGCACACACAACATGATATTCACTTCAGTTCTGTAAAGAGCACAACAAATATATATATATATATATATATGTATATATATATATATATATATGATCTTATCTCTATTTTTTGTCATTTGTAGTCACTTTAATAATTTTTTAAAATTTTTTTATTGCATTTGATACATATTGTCTTGTGCTGCTGCATATTTAAATTTACCCATTGGGAGGTCAATAAAGTATGTATAATAATAATAATAAAAACAACAACAACAACAACAACAACAATAACTAGAAGCACTCGGAGAGCGCAGACCTCCGCCAAGGCTGATCAGTGGCCCCCCCCGTGGGCCCCCCCACGCCAAGGAGGTTATGTTTTTGCCAGGGTTTGTTTGTCTGTCCTTCTGTTTGTCTGTCCGTTAGTGTGCAACATAACTCAAAAAGTTATGGACAGATTTGGATGACATTTTCAGGGTTTGTTGGAAATGGGCCCCCCCCGTGGGCCCCCCCACCCCCGATCACCACCAAAATTTAATCATTTCTTCCTTATCCCATTTCCAACAAACCCTGAAAATTTCACCCAAATCTGTCCATAACTTTTTGAGTTATGTTGCACACTAACTGACAGACAAACAAACAAACAGACAAACAAACAAACAAACCCTGGCAAAAACATAACCTCCTTGGCAGAGGTAATAATAATAATAATAATAATAATAATAATAATAATAATAATAATAATAATAATAATGGATTAGATTTATATAGTGCTTTTCTATGAACACTTGTACAGTGGATCCATTCTTCATTCACTCACACATTCACACTCTGCTGGTGTTAAACTCCATCTGTATCCACACTCTGCTGGTGTTAAACTCCATCTGTATCCACACTCTGCTGGTGTTAAACTCCATCTGTATCCACACTCTGCTGGTGTTAAACTACACCTGTATCCACACTCTGCTGGTGTTAAACTCCATCTGTATCCACACTCTGCTGGTGTTAAACTACACCTGTATCCACACTCTGCTGGTGTTAAACTACACCTGTATCCACATTCTGCTGGTGTTAAACTCCATCTGTATCCACACTCTGCTGGTGTTAAACTCCATCTGTATCCACACTCTGCTGGTGTTAAACTCCATCTGTATCCACACTCTGCTGGTGTTAAACTCCATCTGTATCCACACTCTGCTGGTGTTAAACTACACCTGTATCCACACTCTGCTGGTGTTAAACTCCATCTGTATCCACACTCTGCTGGTGTTAAACTCCATCTGTATCCACACTCTGCTGGTGTTAAACTACACCTGTATCCACACTCTGCTGGTGTTAAACTCCATCTGTATCCACACTCTGCTGGTGTTAAACTCCATCTGTATCCACACTCTGCTGGTGTTAAACTACACCTGTATCCACAGTTGTTCTGTTTAACATGAACTCACTTGTAAAGTTCAGCCAGGAAACAGTCCAGAGACTGGAGTTCTGAGAAAATACCTGAAAAGAATAAAGAGAGTAAATAAAGAGAATATACCTGAAAAGAAAGAAACAAAACACCACAGCAGCATTAGAGCAACACACTCACACACACACACAGAACTCATGTGTGATTGGTGCGTTTGTGTGTGGCTCCGCCCCCTCACCGCTCTTGTCCGTCCACACATGTAACTCTTGGGCCAGTTCAGGTATGACCAGGAACGTCCTCCAGCCCTGACGCTTCTTCGATTTGAGGATGTCACCGAAAATATGGTCCCCGATGTAGACGATGTCCTTCCCTTTGGCCCCGAGGAGGTCACACACGATGTCCGACGAACCTGAACACACCAGAGGGTCAGAGGTCAAAGGTCAAAGGTCACACACGATGTCCGACGAACCTGAACACACCAGACACCACATTTACCTCCAGAGTAAACAAAACTCCCACATTTACCTCCAGAGTAAACAAAACTCCCACATTTACCTCCAGAGTAAACAAAACTCCCAGAGTTACCTCCAGAGCAAAACAAAACTCCCAGAGTTACCTCCAGAGTAAACAAAACTCCCAGAGTTACCTCCAGAGCAAAACAAAACTCCCAGAGTTACCTCCAGAGCAAAACAAAACTCCCAGAGTTACCTCCAGAGTAAACGATGCCGTGCTGCAGAGGTCCAGTGTACGTCCCAATCTTCAACCGTCCAGTGGTCTGACAAAAGAGCAGAGTCAAACACCGACAACACTGACTTTATATGTTTATTTACATTATATATAAACCTGTTCAACACTCACAGTGTAAATAAACCTGTTCAACACTCACAGTGTCAACCTGTCGCAGAACTGTTCCCTCTCCAAAGAACATGGGTTTACGAGCATCCACCAGGATCAGGTCAAAGTAGGACTTCCAAGGCCTGTGAGGGGTCCCAGGCTGAGGAGTATATATAAACGCAGTATATAAGACGAACCAGGCTGAGGATTGTATAGAAAAACGATATATAAGACAAACCAGGCTAAGAAGTATATATAAACACAATATGTAAGACGAACCAGGCTAAAAAGTATATATAAACACAATATATAAGACAAACCAGGCTGAGGATTGTATAGAAAAACAATATATAAGACAAACCAGGCTAAGAAGTATATATAAACACAATATGTAAGACGAACCAGGTGAAAAAGTATATATAAACACAATATATAAGACAAACCAGGCTGAGGATTGTATAGAAACGCAATATATAAGACGAACCAGGCTAAGAAGTATATATAAACACAATATGTAAGACGAACCAGGCTAAAAAGTATATATAAACACAATATATAAGACAAACCAGGCTGAGGATTGTATACAAACGCAATATATAAGACGAACCAGGCTAAGAAGTATATATAAACACAATATGTAAGACGAACCAGGCTGAGGATTGTATAGAAACGCAATATATAAGACGAACCAGGCTAAGAAGTATATATAAACACAATATGTACGACAAACCAGGCTAAAAAGTATATATAAACACAATATATAAGACAAACCAGGCTGAGGATTGTATAGAAACGCAATATATAAGACGAACCAGGCTAAGAAGTATATATAAACACAATATGTAAGACGAACCAGGCTAAGAAGTATATATAAACACAATATGTAAGACGAACCAGGCTAAAAAGTATATATAAACACAATATATAAGACAAGCCAGGCTGAGGATTGTATACAAATGCAATATATAAGACGAACCAGGCTAAGAAGTATATATATAAAGACAATGTATAAGACAAACCAGGCTAAGAAGTATATATAAACACAATATATAAGACGAACCAGGCTGAGGATTGTATAGAAACGCAATATATAAGACGAACCAGGCTAAGAAGTATATATAAACACAATATATAAGACGAACCAGGCTAAGAAGTATATATAAACACAATATGTAAGACGAACCAGGCGAAAAAGTATATATAAACACAATATATAAGACAAACCAGGCTGAGGATTGTATACAAACGCAATATATAAGACGAACCAGGCTAAGAAGTATATATAAACACAATATATAAGACGAACCAGGCTAAGAAGTATATATAAACACAATATATAAGATGAACCAGGCTGAGGATTGTATAGAAACACAATATATAAGACAAACCAGGCTAAGAAGTATATATAAACACAATATATAAGACAAACTAGGCTCAAGGATTATATATAAACACAATATATAAGACGAACCAGGCTGAGGATTGTATAGAAACACAATATATAAGACAAACCAGGCTAAGAAGTATATATAAACACAATATATAAGACAAACCAGGCTAAGAAGTATATATAAACACAATATATAAGACGAACCAGGCAAAGAAGTATATATAAACACAATATATAAGATGAACCAGGCTGAGGATTGTATAGAAACACAATATATAAGACAAACCAGGCTAAGAAGTATATATAAACACAATATATAAGACAAACTAGGCTCAAGGATTATATATAAACACAATATATAAGACGAACCAGGCTGAGGATTGTATAGAAACACAATATATAAGACAAACCAGGCTAAGAAGTATATATAAACACAATATATAAGACAAACCAGGCTAAGAAGTATATATAAACACAATATAGAAGACAAACCAGGCTAAGAAGTATATATAAACAAAATATATAAGACAAACCAGGCTAAGAAGTATATATAAACACAATATAGAAGACAAACTAGGTTCAAGGATTATATATAAACACAATATACAGACCATTCAATTCAAAAATCATTCCATTCAATACATGGAAAGAACTTAGATACAGACCTGATCAAAATCTTAAGACCAGTTGAAAAATAGCTAGAATTGACCTTTTGCGCATTTGGATCTTAATGAGGTTTTAAGTAGAGCTACAATATACAAAAGCAAGAAGGGGGAGTGAGACAAAAAGCACTTTGAAAAAGTCATTTATTGAAAACAAGTAAACTGAAATAGGCTGTTTATCAGCTGATCAAAAGTTTAAGACCATCGCTCAAAAAATTACAAAAAACTCTCCAAACCAGAACAAAAAATGTTCTCAGTAGGACTCAGTAATGAGTAGCTCCACCGTTCTTGTTAATCACTTCATAAATTCGTTTGGCCATGCTTGATGCGAGTGTTTCCAGGAGGCTGGTGGGAACATTGCTCCAAGTGGTGAAGATGGCTTCACCAAGGGCATCAGCTGTGTGGAACTGATGGCCATTTTTATAAACTTCCCTTGCCATCCATCCCCAGATGTTCTCTATGGGATTTAAATCAGGGGAACATGCAGGATGGTCCAAAAGAGTGATGTTCTTCTCCCTGAAGAAGTCCTTGGTCAAGCGAGCATTGTGACCTGCAGCGTTGTCCTGTTTTTAAACCCAGCTGTTCCCACACAGACCAGGGCCCTCAGTCATGAGGGACGCCCGCTGCAACATCTGCACGTAACCGGCCGCCGTTTGACCACCCTGCACCACCTGAAGCTCCAGTGTTCCACTGAATGAAAAAGCACCCCAGATCATGATGGACCCCCCTCCACTGTGCCGGGTAGAAAACATCTCAGGTGGGATCTCCTTGTCATGCCAGTAACGTTGGAAGCCATCTGGACCGTCAAGGTTCCATTTTTTCTCATCAGAGAATAAAACTTTTTTCCACCTTTCAGTGTCCCATGTTTGATGCTCCTGGCAAAGTCTAAACGGGCAGTTTTGTGGCGTTGGAGGAGACGAGGTCTTTGAATTGGTTTTTGTTTTTGAAACCCTTTTCCCACAGATGCCGTCTGATGGTTATTGCGCTGCAGTCGGCACCAGTAAGGGCCTTCATTTGGGTGGAGGACCGCCCTGTGTCCTGACGGACAGTCAATGGGATCCTCCGGCTCAGCGCAGGTGACATTTTTTTGGGTCTACCACTTGACTTTTTTGTTCCATAATGCTCAGGATCTGTCCAAAAATGTAGAATGACTGTCTTACTGCGTCCAACCTCAGCAGCAATGGCACGCTGCCAGAGGCCTCGCTTATGCAGCTGGACGATCCGACCACGTTCAAGAAGAGAAAGCTTCTGAGCTTTAGCTTCAGGAGGGCATGACCGTGTGAATGCCCGACAGAAAAGGAGAATTTGGAGCAGATTTTGGCTTTTATAGCCTGTGGTCTTAAACTTTTGATCAGCTGATAAACAGCCTATTTCAGTTTACTTGTTGTTTTCAATAAATGACTTTTTCAAAGTGCTTTTTGTCTCACTCCCCCTTCTTGCTTTTGTATATTGTAGCTCTACTTAAAACCTCATTAAGATCCAAATGTGCAAAAGGTCAATTCTAGCTATTTTTCAACTGGTCTGAAGATTTGGATCAGGTCTGTATAAGACGAACCAGGCTGAGGATTATATATGATTTTATATGTATACATATATATATATATATATATATATATATATGTATATATATATATATAGAGAGAGAGAGAGAGAGAGAGACAGAGAGAGAGAGAGACACAGAGAGAGAGAGAGAGAGAGAGTGTTAATTTGTACCTTTGGTCCATGAGGAAAGTCAAACAGATACGTCATAATTTTCTGTAAAACGACAAGAAAACAGACTGAGGTTTTATTTCCAGGAACATGAATGATGACACAGTATGTGTTCACTGTCCTCTCACCTCTGTGTACTTGTACTCCCCTCTGTGTATTTGTACTCATCTCTGTGTACTTGTACTCATCTCTGTGTACTTGTACTCACCTCTGTGTATTTGTAATCACTGTTGGTTGCCAGGAACACTTTGGCCACTTCCTTCATCCGGCTGAGGAGCAGAGGAAGTTTAGGCTGAGTGGAACAAACACACAACAGTGTTTACACAGCAGGACATCCCATTACTTACATTACATTACTACATTATTATTATTACATTACATGACATTATTATTACAGTATTATTATTACATTACATGACATTATTACTGCATTATTAACCCGAGGGTTAATCATATTCAGTCCACCAACAGCCTGGACCAGAGGACAGCAGGAATCTGAACACAGGACATGGATGTATTTCAGAAACACACGAATCTGTTCATTATACACAAATAGTGTCGAATGTTCTGATAGGTCGAAGCCTGACAGTAACAAGACGACAGAGGAGTAATGGACAGAGAGCAGGAAGAATGACCGCAGCTGTCAACTGGACACAGCTGAGTTTGGATGGACAATATTCTGGAGTTTTGTTTGTGGATCATGGACTGTACGTCCAGTACAAACAGATGGGGGGGGGGCACTACATAAGTTACACTACCACTCCTTTTTTCTGTTTTTTCATTGTTGTTTCTGGTTTTAAGTGTTGAAGTGTTTGAAATAAAGAACAAACTAACCAATAAACATGAATAAACCAATGACCGACTTGCATTACACACACATATATATATATATATATATATATATATATACAGTCGTCCTGAAAATTATTCATACCCCTGCCATTTTTTGTAACTTTTTGTTTTTGTGATGAAATGAATGAGTTTTGTCAAGTTTGTTTGTGACTTGAATCTGTGGAGGGAGCTAAAGACTAGCATGATGGGTAGGAGACCATCCAACTGGACCCAGCTGGAGGCTTTGGTCCTGGAAGAGTGGACCAAAACCCCACAGGAGACAGAAGAGAACCTGTGGACACTTACAGGAACCATTATCAAGAACAAAGGCTATTCTACTGACTATTAAAAGACTTTGGACTTAATAAACCTAGGGTATGAATAATTTTGAACATGGCGTTTTTTGTAAATCCTCTAATAAAATACTCCTGAAATAAAGTATTTCTCCAAGTATCATTTGTTCTTATTTCCTCACTTGTGTATCACATGTAAGTCACAAACAAACTTGACAAAACTCATTCATTTCATCACAAAAACAAAAAGTTACAAAAAATGGCAGGGGTATGAAGAATTTTGAGGACGACTGTAAATATATATATATATATATATATATATATATATATATATATATATATATATATATATTTACAGTACAGGCCAAAAGTTTGGACACACCTTCTCATTCTTTGCATTTTCTTTATTTTCATGACTATTTTCATTGTAGATTCTCACTGAAGGCATCAAAACTATGAATGAACACATGTGGAATTATGTACTTAACAAAAAAGTGTGAAATAACTGAAAACATCTCTTATATTCTAGTTTCTTCAAAGTATCCACCCTTAGCTCTGATGACTGTTTTGCACACCCTTGGCATTCTCTTGATGAGCTTCCAGAGGTAGTCACCTGAAATGGTTTCCACTTCATAGCTGTGCCTTGTCAGGGTTACTTAGTGGAATTTCTTGCCTTATTGATGGGGTTGGGACCATCAGTTGTGTTGTGCAGAAGTCAGGTTGATGCACAGCTGACAGCCCTATTGGACAACTGTTAGAATGCATATTATGGCGAGAACCAATCAGCTAAGTAAAGACAAACGAGTGGCCATCATTACTTTAAGAAATGAAGGTCAGTCAGTCTAGAAAATTTCAAAAACTTTGAATGTGTCCCCAAGTGCAGTCGCAAAAACCATCAAGCGCTCCAACCAAACTGGCTCACATGAGGACCGCCCCAGGAAAGGAAGACCAAGAGTCACCTCTGATGCTGAAGATAAGTTCATCTGAGTCACCAGCCTCAGAAATCGCAAATTAACAGCAGCTCAGATTAGAGACCAGATGAATACCACACAGAGCTCTAGCAGCAGACACATCTCTACAACAACTGTTAAGAGGAGACTGCGTGAATCAGGCCTTCATGGTCAAACAGCTGCTAGGAAACCACTGCTCAGGAGAGGCAACAAACACAAGAGATTTATTTGGGCCAAGAAACCCAAGGAATGGACATTAGACCAGTGGAAATCTGTGCTTTGGTCTGATGAGTCCAAATTTCAGATCTTTGGATCCAACCGCCGTGTCTTTGTGCGACGCAGAAAAGGTGAACGGATGGATGCTACATGCCTGGTTCCCACCGTGAAGCATGGAGGGGGAGGTGTGATGGTGTGGGGGTGCTTTGCTGGTGACGCTGTTGGGGATTTATTCAAGATTGAAGGCAACCTGAATCAGCATGGCTACCACAGCATCCTGCAGTGACATGCCATTCCATCCGGTCTGCGTTTAGTTGGACCATCATTTATGTTTCAACAGGACAATGACCCCAAACACACCTCCAGGCTGTGTGAGAGATATTTGACCAAGAAGGAGAGTGATGGAGTGCTGCGCCAGATGACCTGGCCTCCACAGTCACCGGACCTGAACCCAATCGAGATGGTTTGGGGTGAGCTGGACCGCAGAGTGAAGGCAAAAGGGCCAACAAGTGCTAAGCATCTGTGGGAACTTCTTCAAGACTGTTAGGAAACCATTTCAGGTGACTACCTCTGGAAGCTCATCAAGAGAATGGCAAGAGTGTGCAAGGCAGTCATCAGAGCTAAGGGTGGCTACTTTGAAGAAACTAGAATATAAGAGATGTTTTCAGTTATTTCACACTTTTTTGTTAAGTACATAATTCCACATGTGTTCATTCATAGTTTTGATGCCTTCAGTGACAATCTACAATGTAAATAGTCATGAAAATAAAGAAAATGCAAAGAATGAGAAGGTGACTTTTGGCCTGTACTGTATATATATATATATATATATATATATATATATATATATATATACACACACACATATACACATACATATACATATACATATGTATATGTATATGTATATATATATATATATATATATATATATATATATATATATATATATATGTCAGGGTAGAGACTGCGATCTGGTAGGATCGGCGATTCTACCAGTAGAAACTCCGATC
>NW_021941614.1:0-37942 GCF_902148855.1 Sphaeramia orbicularis
GGGAGAAAGAGGAAGGAAAAACTTCCCTTTAACAGCAGAAACCTGGAGCAGAGCCAGACTGAGGAGGATGGCCGTCTGCCTCGACCAGTTTGGGTTAAAGAGAGAGAGTAAAGACATGGATGGAACTGATGCACAGAAAACTGAACTAGAACGTCAATGGAACAGTAGAATAAACACTATCAGAACTATGTGGATAAGTGAGTGATGATGATGAAGGAGGAGAGAGGAGGAGCACAGCAGCAGGTCCAGAGAGGATCCTGGGAAAACCTGTGATGATCCTGGAAGAGGGCAGTTGTAGAAATCTGTTTTATGTGGCAACCAGGCGCCAGCGACACAGCACCGCATCCCAACCAGTGGGAGAGGGACCCCCACCCACCAGAAAGGAGTAGACCCCAGTGAAAGAAGGCGCCACAGCCACCAGAGTCCACCCCCCGGCACGGAGGGCTCCCTCTGATGAAACACTGGAGAATATAGATAAGAAACATTAAAAAGATATAAAAGAATTGATCAAAAGAAGCTAAATGTAAGACATATATAAAGATAATATAAATATTAAACATTAAAATGATAAAACAAAAGCTCTGGTTAAAAGAATCTTAAGACGTATATATATATATATATATATATATATATATATATATATATATATATATATATAACTATAAAACCTTAGAGTGGATAAAACAGAGGCGTTAGTTAAAAGCCAAATTACAGAGGTGGGTCTTGAGCCTAGTTTTAAAAATGTCTTCGTTCTCTGTGGTCTGAGGTTCCCTTCAGGCTGTTCCATAGTCCAGGAGCAGAATGCTGAAAAGCTGCCTTGCCATGAGTTTTTGTGTTGGCTTTTGGAACTGTTCAAAGGCCGGTGCCAGAGGAGCTCAGGGTCCGCCAGGGTTCATAAGGTAAAAGCAAGTCTAAAAGATAAGAAACAACAAGACCATTAAGACATTTAAAAACTATTAAAAGGACCTTAAACTCCCCCTTGAACTGCCACCTTATCGTGGTGGGGGAGTTTGAGCGCACGAATGATCCCAGGAGCTATGTTGTTGGGGGCTTTATGCCCCTGGTAGGGTCTCCCAAGGCAAACAGGTCCTGGGTGACGGGCCAGACTAAGAGCAGTTCAGAAGCCGACCAAAAAACATCAGAAGAAAGCGACGTCGCCCGGTATGGCGCAGCCAGGGCCCCACCCTGGAGCCAGGCTTGGGGTTGGGGCTCAAATGCGAGCGCCTGGTGGACGGGCCTATGCCCATGGGGTCCGGCTGGGCCCAGCCCAAAGGAGCGACGTGGGCCCGCCCTCCGGTGGACTCACCACCCACCGAGGGAATCATAGGGGCCGGGTGCTATGTGGATTGGGTGGCAGTTGAGGGCAGGGGCCCCAACGACCCGATCCCCGGATGCAGAGTCTAGCTCTTGGGACATGGAATGTCACGTTGCTGGGGGGGAAGGAGCCAGAGCTTGTGAGGTAGGTTGAGAGATACCGTCTAGATATAGTCGGGCTCACCTCCACACACAGCTTGGGCTTTGGAACCCAACCCCTCGAAAGGGGCTGGACTCTCCACTTTTCTGGTGTTGCCCGCGGTGAGAGGCAGCGGCCTGGCGTGGGCTTGCTCATAGCCCCTCAGCTCAGCCGCCATGTGTTGGAGTTCACCCTGGTGAACAAGAGGGTCACGTCCCTGTGCCCTCGGGTCGGGGACAGATGCCTCACTGTTGTCTTGGCCTACGGGCCGAACAGCAATGCAGAGTACCTGGCCTTCTTGGAGTCCCTGGGAGGGGTGCTGGATGGTGCTCCGACTGGGAACTCCATTGTTCTCCTGGGCGACTTCAATGCCCACGTGGGCAATGACAGTGAGACCTGGAGGGGGGTGATGGGGAGGAACGGCCTCCTCGATCTGAACCTGAGTGGTGTTTTGTTATTGGACTTCTGTGCTAGTCACAGTTGGTCCATAACAAACACGATGTTCGAACACAAGGATGTCCATAAGTGCACTTGGCACCAGGACAACCTAGATCGGAGGTCGATGATCCACTTCATTGTCGTGTCATCAGACTTCCGGCTGCGTGTTTTGGACACTCGGGTGAAGAGAGGGGCGGAGCTGTCAACCGATCACTACCTGGTGGTGAGTTGGATCCGCTGGCGAAGGAGGAAACCGGACCGACTCGGCAGGCCCAAACGTGTTCTGAGGGTCTGTTGGGAACATCTGGCAGAGCCCGATGTCAGCGTGGTCTTCAACTCTCACCTCCAGGAGAGCTTCTCCCAGATCCTGGGGGAGGCTGGGGACATTGAGTCCGAGTGGACCATGTTCTTCACCTCCATTGTCGAAGCAGCTGCTCGGAGCTGTGGTCTCAGGGTCTCCGGTGCCTGTCGTGGCGGCAATCCCCAAACCCGGTGGTGGACCCCGGAAGTAAGGGATGCCGTCAAGCTGAAGAAGGAGTCTTATCGGGCCTTGTTGGCCCGGGGGACTCCCGAGGCAGCTGATGGGTACCAGCAGGCCAAGCGTGCTGCAGTCCGAGCCGTTGTGGAGGCAAAAACTCGGGTCTGGGTGGAGTTTGGGGAGGCCATGGAGGAGGACTATCGGTCAGCCTCGAGGAAATTCTGGCAAACCATCCGACGCCTCAGGAGGGGAAAGCAGTGCGCCACCAACACTGTTTACAGTGGAAGTGGGGAGCTGCTGACCTCGACTGGGGATGTTGTCGGACGGTGGAAGGAATACTTCGAGGACCTCCTCAATCCCACTGTCATGTCTTGCATGGAGGAAGTAGAGACTGAGGTCTCAGAGGTGGACTTGTCCATCACCCAAGCTGAAGTCACCGAGGTGGTTGGTAAGCTCCTCAGTGGCAGGGCACCGGGGGTGGATGAGATTCGCCCTGAGTACCTTAAGTCTCTGGATGTGCAGGGACTGTCTTGGTTGACACGTCTCTGTAACATCGTGAGGCAGTCGCGGACAGTACCTCTGGATTGGTCCCCCTTTTTAAGAAGGGGGACCGGAGGATGTGTTCCAACTACAGGGAGATCACACTCCTCAGCCTCCCGGGGAAAGTCTATTCCAGGGTACTGGAGAGGAGGATCCGACCGATAGTCGAACCTCGGATCCAGGAGGAACAATGCGGTTTTCGTCCCGGTCGTGGAACACTGGACCAGCTCTATACTCTCCATCGGGTGCTTGACGGTTCATGGGAGTTCGCCCACCCAGTCCACATGTGTTTTGTGGATCTGGAGAATGCGTTCGACCATGTCCCTCGTGGTATCCTGTGGGGGGTGCTTCGGGAGTATGGGGTCCGGGGCCCTTTGCTAAGGGTAGTCCGGTCCTTATATGACTGAAGCAGGAGCCTGGTTCGCATTGCCGGCAGTAAGTCAGACCTGTTCCAGGTGCACGCTGGACTCCGGCAGGGCTGCCCTTTGTCACCAGTTCTGTTCATAATTTTTATGGACAGAATTTCTAGGCGCAGCGAGGGTCCGGTTTGGGGACCACAAGATTTCATCTGTGCTTTTTGCAGATGACGTTGTCCTGTTGGCCTCATGGAACCTGGACCTTCAGCGTGCCCTGGGGCGGTTTGCAGCCGAGTGTGAAGCGAGCGGGATGAGGATCAGCACCTCCAAATCCGAGGCCATGGTTCTTGACCGGAAAAAGGTGGTTTGCCCTCTCCGGGTCAGTGGGGAGTCTTTGTCCCAAGTGGAGGAGTTCAAGTATCTTGGGGTCTTGTTCATGAGTGAGGGAAGGATGGAGTGTGAGATTGACAGACGGATCGGTGCAGCGTCTGCAGTGATGCGGTCGCTGTACCGGTCAGTTGTGGTAAAGAAGGAGCTGAGCCGAGAGGAGAAGCTCTGGATTTACCGGTCAATCTATGTTCCTACCCTCACCTATGGTCATGAGCTTTGGGTCACGACCGAAAGGACAAGATCCCGGATACAAGCGGTCGAAATGAGTTTCCTCCGCAGGGTGGTTGGGCGCACCCTTAGGGATAGGGGGAGGAGCTCAGTCACCAGGGAGGAGCTCAGAGTAGAACCGCTGCTCCTCCGTGTCAAGAGGGGCCAGCTGAGGTGGGTTGGGCATCTGTTTCGGATGCTTCCTGGACGCCTCCCTAGGGAGGTGTTCCGGGCATGTCCCACTGGGAGGAGGCCTTGGGGAAGACCCAGAACACGTTGGAGAGACTATGTCTCTCGGCTGGCCTGGGAACGCCTTGGGGTCCCCCCGGAAGAGCTGGAGGAGGAGTCTGGAGAGAGGGAAGTCTGAGCATCCCTGCTTAGACTGTTACCCCCGCGACCCGGCCCTGGATAAAGCGGAAGAAAATGGATGGATGGATGGATGGATGGATAAAAGAACCTTAAAATCGATCCTGAAACGCACAGGGAGCCAATGCAGTGGTTTTAAAACTGGTGTAATGTGAGCCCGCCTTCTGGTCTTTGTCAGCACTCGAGCGGCTGAATTCTGAAGAAGTTGGAGTTGTGAGATTCTGTCTTTGGGAAGACCAGAAAGCAGGGCATTACAGTAGTCAATCCTACTGGAAATAAAAGCATGCATCAGCATCTCCGTGTTTGCTCGAGAGAGAACTGGATGGACTCTGGCTATGTTCTGAAGATGATAAAAACCTGTTTTTACGGTGGATCTAATATGTGGAATAAAAGTAAGCTCAGAGTCAAAGGTAACGCCCAGGTTTTTTACTTGTTCAGATGGGTTAAAAGAATACGCTTGTAGTTTTGGTAAGTATTTCTCTCTTGTAGCCTCAGGACCGATAACTAAAACTTCAGTTTTGCCCTGGTTGAGCTGTAAGAAGTTTTCTGCCATCCAGGTTTTAATATTTAAAATACAGTTAAAAAGGGCATCAACTGGCCGAGTGTCTTCAGGAGACATGGCAATATACAGCTGTGTGTCATCAGCATAGCTGTGAAAGTTAATGCCATGTCTCCTGATGATATCCCCAAGTGGGAGCATATATAGGTTAACAAGTTTGGGGCCTAAGATTTATCCTTGGGGCACACCACATCTAATTTCATGGATCGCTGAAGAGCATGTATCCATACTTACCAAATATTTCCTGTCTGTGAGATAGGATTGAAACCAGTTAAAAACAGTACCAGAGAGGCCCACCAGGTGTCTCAGTCTATTTAAAAGAATTGGGTGATCTACTGGATCTAAAGCAGCGCTCAGATCCAGTAGCACCAGGACTGAGATCTTGTGTGAGTCCAAGTTGCACCTGAGATCATTGACAATATTTAAAAGAGCTGTCTCTGTACTGTGATTAATCCTAAAACCGGACTGATATTTTTCTAAAATGGTATTTTTATTTAAAAAGTTGTTCAATTGATTAAAAACAACTTTCTCTAAAATTTTGCTTAAAAAAGGTCAGTTGGACATGGGTCTGTAGTTATTAAAATTGTCTGGGTCCAGGTGGCTCTTCTTCAGCAGGGCCTCACCACTGCCGTTTTAAAGGCAGTGGGAAAGGTGCCCGTCTGAAGAGAGCAATTTACAATGTTTAAAAGCTCGCTTTCAAAGGATCCATAAAATAACTGAAACAGTGATGTGGGAGTTGGGTCTAAAAGGCAGTTGGTTGGGTTTACTGGGGAGAAAACTACCAAGTGTCTGAGCATCAATCAGGGCAAAACTGTCCAGTGTTTCATCAGGTAAAGGTAGACCCTCAGTCTGATTAAAAATGGTTTCTTGAACAGGTCAAATACTAGATCTGATCAAATCGATTTTGCTTCTGAAGTGGTCTGCAAAACTTTCACACAAGGAGTCAGTTGTGGCAGAGTGTCTGGTGACATCTGGATTAATTAAATGATCAATTGTGGAGAAAAGGAGTTTGGAATTATTTTTATGGGGAGATATTTTTATAGAATTGCTTTTATGTGATGTCTACTGCCTTTTTAACCTTAATTTTTAGTTTTAATTTTAAATTTGATCTTGTTTGATAATTAACTTGTTCATACATCTCTCTAATTGTGTTGCTTCTGTTTTAGTGTTTTTATTTTCTTCGTGTATCCTGCTGTTGTGCCCTCTGTCAAAGCACTTTGTAAACTTTGTTTTTAAAGGTGCTATACAAATAAAGTTATTATTATTATTATATGATATTAGCGAAGTATGTGTTTCTGGCTTGTCTGACTGCCTTGTTGTAAATCTGAAGTTGTTCCAAGAATAATTGACAGTTTATTGTTATTTTGTTCTTCCTCCATTTTCTTTCCACCATCCTGCATTTTCTTTTCAACGTTCGTGTTTCCTCATTTCTCCATGGAGGTGCAGGCTTTGTTTTCACCTTTTTTGTAACCAGTGGAGCTACAGAATTGAGGCTTGACTTTAGTTTGTTATTAAAATTTTCAACAATAAAATCCCAGGATGCAGATAAAGGAACTGGAGGGTATTTCTGTAAAACTTCAATAAAATTTGCAGC
Organism: Sphaeramia orbicularis; assembly: GCF_902148855.1. Taxonomy (NCBI): domain Eukaryota; kingdom Metazoa; phylum Chordata; class Actinopteri; order Kurtiformes; family Apogonidae; genus Sphaeramia; species Sphaeramia orbicularis. The sequence goes on from NW_021941614.1 coordinate 6,382, forward strand.
CACTTCAGGAGTCAGACAGCACCTCCTCACAGTTCTCACCGAGGTCTCCCTTATGTTAAAACCGGTGATGCTAAAAAACACACAGTAGTGGTCAGATCCAGCCAAATCAACACCAGAGGACACACTGGTGGACAGACCATGGCTAATGACCAGGTCCAGAGTGGGTCCTCTATTGTGAGTCGGCTGCATGACGTGTTGGGTAAAGTCCATGGAGTTCAGTAAGTTCATAAAATCTTTAGATAACTTATCGGACTCATTATCAATGTGCAGATTAAAATCACCGGAAATTAAAATCATATTGTAAGAGGTGTGGATTATTGATAAAAACTCTGAAAAGTCATTAATAAAAGCTGCACACTGTTTCGGTGGTCTGTAAACAGTGACACAGATAATTACAGGGTTATTAAAAACAAAGGCATGGTGCTCAAAGGTGGGGTACTGATCAAATAAAATTTGCTTGGTAAAAAGTGCATCAGAGGTGATTGAGGCAGTACCACCACCTTTCTTGCCCTTTCTAATAGAAAATACAAAGTTAAAATTTGGTGGGGAGGCTTCGATGAGAACTGCTGGTGCGTCCGTGCTCAGTCATGTCTCTGTTAAGAATAAACAATCAGTCCGATGATCTAAAATCAAGTCATGAACAATAAAAGCCTTATTTGAAAGAGAGCGGACGTTTAGAAGTGCCATACTGAAGGTTACAGGTGAGTTATTGGTTAGAGGTGTGGTTGCTTCGGAGTTATTGTCTGTGAGAGTGATGAGGTTGTCTGGGTCCACTGAGCGGGGTACTTTTGGTGGGTGTCTGAGGAGTCTGTGTGTTATGGAAACAGGGATGTGACTGACAGGGTGAGGTATTGCAGGGAGTATGCTGTGTGACCAAAGGGGGGAGCTGTGAGCTGGTTCCATTCCAACACCAGTCGACCGAACACATGCACTGATAGGTTAATTAGTTCATCTAAATCCCCCATAGGTGTGAATGTGACAGTGGTTGTTTGTCTCTATATGTTCAGTCTGTGATGAACTGGTCACATGTCCAGGGTGAACCCCGCCTTCGCCCATAAGTAGCTGGGATAGGCTCCAGCAACCCTCGTGACCCTAGTGAGGATAAAGCGGGTTCAAAAAATGAATGAATGAATACTAAATAAACTAAAAAATTAAATTAAATTAAAAGTAAAAAAAAACAAACAACAAAAAAACAAAAACACACTTCTAAAGTTAGGTCCCATTATTAGTACCACATGCTCAAATACAGTACACTTTAAAATCTTTAAATCCTGTTTTCTCATCACCACATAACCAAATATCCCTCATGAAATAACCCTTTACAGAAAAGGACAGAGGTCCACATCTCCATTGAGACCTGGATGTTTTGTTGCTTGTTATTCTACAGGGTGTCCCATAAGTCTCCATACACAGGAAAAATAAACGTTTCTTGACATAAACCGATTTTATTTCTATAATATGCTCTATATGACTGCCATTTTGTCAGGAACACATTTCAATGCGTGTCCTCCACTGCTGAAGAACTATAAAGAAGAAATATAAAGAAATACATGTTAGAACCATATGTATTATGTCTCCTATGTATGGAGACTTATGGGACACCCTGTATAATCCAGAAAGTCTCCCGCTGGAGTCGTCTTTTTACACCTTCACCTCCTCTCACGTTCTTTTCAACAACTTCTGAAACAACCACTTTCATTGTGTTAGGGTTTCCATGTCCCACCTCCTATAGTCTTCCTGTTTCCTGTCAGTTTACACATAGCTGAAGTTCCCAGTCCAGTTTGAGACGGTCAGATGTTTTGGGGTCTTTAGTTCCACTGTGTATAAAACAGCTCAGATAACAGCTGTATTTGTGTTTATTTCTATAGAGATGGACCGAACAGATCTACAGCTGACAGACAACAGCAATGTGAGTATAGGAACAGGTTCTAATGGAACTGAACTCAAAGGTGTTGGTTTGGAGGCCTGGTGCACCGATGAGCTGGTGAATATCAGACCCGGTTGGACCAGGGCTTGGCTCTGGGTTTGCATGTTCTCCTCATGCTGTGCAGGCGTCTTCAGGTCATTTGGTTTTCCCCATGGTCAAAAACCTATGCTAGGTTAACTCTCCTCTCAGTGTCCTGGACTGAGGTTCTGGTTCAGATGCGGAGTCGGTCCTGGATGTCCCCACTGCTCCTCGTTGTTCTTGGATTAATCCAGACAGGACATTTTTCTGCAGGGATGATGAAAGTGAACTTTACATCATTTCCTTGAAAAGAACAAATCACATGAATGAAATAATGTCAGTGGATGATGATGGTTCATGTTCGGTTTGTGTCTGAACCAAGGTTCTAATAGTTTTGGATTTGTACCTTCACCAAGAAGGTTCTGCTTTTGTCGGCGTTGGTTTGTCTGTCTGTCTGTCTGTCTGTGTGCAAGATAACTCAAAAAGTTATGGACGGATTTGGATGAAAATTTCAGTAAATGTTGATACTGGCATAAGGAACAAATGAGGAAATTTTGGTGGTGATTGGGGTGGGGGGGCCACGGAGGCCCACTGATCTGCCTTGGCAGAGGTCTGTGCTCTCCGAGTGCTTCTAGTTCATTCTAGTTTAGTTTTATTTAGTTTTGACTTTTTTTTTTCTCTAATTAAGTTCATTTTAATTCATTTTTAGAGCAGGTTTGATAGTTTTTGTTAGTGTTCATTTTTTTCTAAATGCTTAGTTGTAGTTCAGTTGTAGTTCAGTTGTAGTTCAGTTGTAGTTCAGTTGTAGTTTAGTTGTAGTTCAGTTGTAGTTCAGTTGTAGTTCAGTGGTCTCTTTTCTCTTCTTCTCTGTGCTCCTATTCAAATCAATCCCAGACAGGACTCTGCTGCTTTAGTCTCCATGTTTCCAGGTAGAGTGGGGACCAGAAGACGACTGGAAACCACAAGTGAACACAAGTGACGGAGCAAAAAGTGTCGTATGGAGACAGCACAGAAAACTGAGAGAGACAAAGAAATCCATTGAACATCAATCTGACATTGACAAAGACCAAAACCAAGGGAATTTGATCCAGAATTTTTATCCGTTTTAGTTAGTTTAGTAAACACACAATACAGTTTCAGTTAGTTATGGTTTTTTCTTTGAATTACAGTTTTTATTACCTCCGCCAAGGAGGTTATGTTTTTGCCAGGGTTTGTTTGTTTGTTTGTCTGTCTGTTTGTTTGTTTGTCTGTGTGTTAGTGTGCAACATAACTCAAAAAGTTATGGACAGATTTGGATGAAATTTTCAGGGTTTGTTGGAAATGGGATAAGGAAGAAATGATTAAATTTTGGTGGTGATCGGGGGTGGGGGGGCCCACGGGGAGGCCCACTGATCAGCCTTGGCGGAGGTCTGCGCTCTCCGAGTGCTTCTAGTTTATTTCAGTTAATGAAAATGTTTTTTCAATTCTAGTTTTGGTCATTTCGTTAGTTTTCGTTAACGATAATAACCTTGGTCTGAACCCACTGGGCTGAAAGAACGTCCACATGTCAGTGTAACGTCTGCTGGTTCTCATCACCCTCCAGATCCGTCCACGTCAGTCTCAGAGCCGAAGGTGTTGGAGGACATGGAACAGGTCTGTGTGGACCCAGACCCTGGCATGAATCCTGCAGATCCACAGAAGCAGCAGCTGGTCTGCACAGAGGCTCAGGATGGACCGTCCAACTGGGAGGTACACCCACAGAAATGTCAACCACTGGGACCAATCACAGTCAAGTCCTGAACCGGGACCAAATAGTGCATGTGAACAGAACTAATAGGGTAAGATCTGACTTTAGTGGTCCCACCACGGGGAAACTGTAGTGTTTACAACAGCAAAATGTGAAAGACGAAGTGCATAAAGACAGGCAGAAACATTCAAGAGTTAAACATGAAATAGAAAAAAGCAAATCTGCTGTTTATATTATAGCTGCGGGAGACTTTCATGACTAGTGTTTCCTCAGATCTGTCCGTCCTCAGTCATATCCTCCGTTTCATTCGTCTGTTCGTCTGTCTGTCATTACTCACCTGAATCTCTTTCATTACAGTGAACAGTTTCTTAGTTCCATCCACCAGAAACAAAACCACTTGTTCACAAACAGAGCCAGGAGGGAACTCAGGCATCTTGGGAATTTTGTTGCGATGTGCATTGTGGGAAACGAAAGCTTGTGCAGCCACCTGACAGCAGCAGCTGCTAAAGACACAAAGCGGAAACGGCAGGAGCTCCCTTCCTTCTATGCATATTCCTCCAGCTGTTTCCGCCTTGTGTTTCATCTAGGGATGGAACCATATGAAAATGTCATATCACGGTTATTGTGACCAAAATTATCATGGTTATCATTATTATCGCGGTATTGTTGAAATGTGTTCAAAATGTTCAAAAAGTACTAATACACACTGAAATAATATAACCAAGTTGTATTTTGAAAAAGAACTAATACAGTAACATGCACAACGTACTTTCTGTGGCAGAAACACTCAAGTAATGACATGTAAACAACAAACATACAAATGTGCATTAAAGCTGTCACCTGATGGACAGAACACATATGTGCACCAGGGGTGGAACTGACAGGAGCTGATCAGTATCAAAGCCATTAGCAGTTCTGCTGATCAATCCAGTTTCTCCTATTGATTCCTGTGGTGTTTTTGAGTGTGAAAAAAAAGTAGTTGGACAGAAAAGAGTGGAGTTTGAACATTTACTCATCAGATCATTCACACTGTCACACACATACACACACACATACACACATATACACTATTATACACACATATACACTATTGTACACACATATACACACATATACACTATTATACACACATATACACTATTGTACACACATATACACACATATACACTATTGTACACACATATACACTATTGTACACACATATACACTATTGTACACACATATACACTATAGTACACACATATACACTATTGTACACACATATACACTATTGTACACACATATACACTATTATACACACATATACACTATAGTACACACATATACACTATTGTACACACATATACACACATATTCACTATTAAACACATATACACTATTATACACACATATACACTATTGTACACACATATACACTATTGTACACACATATACACTATAGTACACACATATACACTATTGTACACACATATACACTATTATACACACATATACACTATTGTACACACATATACACTATTGTACACACATATACACTATAGTACACACATATACACTATTGTACAAACATATACACTATTGTACACACATATACACTATTATACACACATATACACTATAGTACACACATATACACTATTGTACACACATATACACTATAGTACACACATATACACTATTGTACACACATATACACACATATACACTATTATACACACATATACACTATTGTACACACATATACACACATATACACACATATACACTATTAAACACATATACACTATTATACACACATATACACTATAGTACACACATATACACTATTGTACACACATATACACACATATACACTATTAAACACATATACACTATTATACACACGTATACACTATAGTACACACATATACACTATTGTACACACATATACACTATTATACACACATATACACTATTAAACACATATACACTATTATACACACGTATACACTATAGTACACACATATACACTATTGTACACACATATACACACATATACACTATTAAACACATATACACTATTATACACACGTATACACTATAGTACACACATATACACTATAGTACACACATATACACTATTGTACACACATATACACACATATACACTATTATACACACATATACACTATTGTACACACATATACACACATATACACTATTAAACACATATACACTATTATACACACATATACACTATTGTACACACATATACACTATTATACACACATATACACTATTAAACACATATACACTATTATACACACGTATACACTATAGTACACACGTATACACTATAGTACACACATATACACTATAGTACACACATATACACTATTGTACACACATATACACACATATACACTATTATACACACATATACACTATTGTACACACATATACACTATTATACACACATATACACTATAGTACACACATATACACTATTGTACACACATATACACTATAGTACACACATATACACTATTATACACACATATACACTATAGTACACACATATACACTATTGTACACACATATACACTATAGTACACACATATACACTATTGTACACACATATACACACATATACACTATTAAACACATATACACTATTATACACACGTATACACTATAGTACACACATATACACTATAGTACACACATATACACTATTGTACACATATACACTATTATACACACGTATACACTATAGTACACACATATACACTATTGTACACACATATACACACATATACACTATTAAACACATATACACTATTATACACACGTATACACTATAGTACACACATATACACTATAGTACACACATATACACTATTGTACACACATATACACTATTAAACACATATACACTATTATACACACGTATACACTATAGTACACACATATACACTATAGTACACACATATACACTATTGTACACACATATACACTATTAAACACATATACACTATTATACACACGTATACACTATAGTACACACATATACACTATTGTACACACATATACACTATTATACACACATATACACTATAGTACACACATATACACTATTGTACACACATATACACTATAGTACACACATATACACTATTATACACACATATACACTATAGTACACACATATACACTATTGTACACACATATACAGTATAATAATAATAATAATCTTTATTTATATAGCACTTTTCATACATTAAAAACTGTAGCACAAAGTGCTTTACATATCAGTTTAAAAATCAGTACCGCCCCCCACCCACACCCACCCACACCCACCCACTCACCCGCACACACACACACACACACACACACACACACACACACACACACACACACACACACACACACACATATATACATGCAAACCCACAAGCTCACACATACTTAAGAAGACAGGCTGAGCACGGGAAGACCAGAACAAAAATGTACAAGTAAAAGTAAAAGAGGAGGCGCTGTCTCAGGGAGCCATCTGCACCAGGATGCAGCCGCCGACCCCGGCAACCAGGCACCAGCAACACAGCCCCGCATCCCAACCAGTGGGAGAGGGCCAACTGGGACCCCCACCTACCAGAAAGGAGTGGACCTCAGTGAGAGAAGGCGCCACAGCCCCCGGAGTCCACAGCCCCCCCACCAGCATGGAGGGCTCCCTCTGATGAAACACTGGAGAATAAGAAACATTAAAAAGATATAAAAGAATTGATTAAAAGAAGCTAAATTTAAGACATATATGAAAATAATAAAAATATTAAACATTAAAATGATAAAACAGAAGCACTGGTTAAAAGAATCTTAAGACATACATATTAAATATAACTATAAAACCTTTGAGTAGATAAAACAGAAGCATCAGTTAAAAGCCAAATTAAAAAGGTGGGTCTTGAGGCTGGTTTTAAAAGTGTCTCCATTCTCTGCGGTCTGAGGTTCCCTTCAGGCTGTTCCATAGTCCAGGAGCAGAATGCTGAAAAGCTGCCTGGCCATGGGTTTTTGTGTTAGCTTTTGGAACTGTTCAAAGGCCGGTGCCAGAGGAGCTCAGGGTCCCCCAGGGTTCATAAGGTAAAAGCAAGTCTAAAAGATAAGAAGGTGCAAGACCATTAAGACATTTAAAGACTATTAAAAGGACCTTAAAATCAATCCTGAAACACATGGGGAGCCAATGCAGTGATTTTAAAACCGGTGTAATGTGAGCCCGCCTTCTGGTCTTTGTCAGCACTCGAGCGGCTGAATTTTGAAGAAGTTGGAGTTGTGAGATTCTGTCTTTGGGAAGACCAGAAAGCAGGGCATTCCAGTAGTCAATCCTACTGGAAATAAAAGCATGCATCAGCATCTCCGTGTTGGCTCGAGAGAGAACTGGACGGACTCTGGCTATGTTCTGAAGATGATAAAAACCTGTTTTTACAATAGATTTAACCCTTTCATGCACGAATTATGAGAACCTTAATCAATTTTTTTTTTTTTTTCCTGAGTGTTTTTATTCCTCTTTAGGCATGAAAAAAACAATGTGATAAAAAATTTTCTTCTGAAAAATAAAAAAATAAAAATAATAAAAAAAAAAAAATAAAAGTGAAAATACATTAAAAAAGTAATGATGACAAAAAAATTCTTATGAATCTATTTTTCATGAAATTGCAAAAATATCCACTAAGCTGGACACCACACGTTTAATTTTTGACACACAGAAACATGTATTTACTGATAAATTGTGTGAAAACTGTGGGGAAGGCTTGTGATTCTGGGGGTTTATCCTCAGGAGAGATCAACATAATGTTACCAATTCGTGTCAGAAAAGACATGTAGTGTCTTAAAACTTTAATAAAGATATGTGTAAAGAAAAACAAAAACAAAAAAAACAGCAAAAAGAACAACAAAATCCATGAATATACAAGAGAACAGCTGTAGAATAGCTGTCCACTGTAGTGACCACTATGCACAAAAGGGTTAATGTGTGGGATGAAAGTGAGCTCAGAGTCAAAGATAACGCCCAGGTTTTTTACTTGTTCAGATGGGTTAAAAGAGTATGCTTGTAGTTTTGGTAAGTATTTCTCTCTCGTAGCCTCAGGACCGATAACTAAAACTTCAGTTTTGCCCTGGTTGAGCTGTAAGAAGTTTTCTGCCATCCAGGTTTTAATATTTAAAATACAGTTAAAAAGGGCATCAACTGGCCGAGTGTCTTCAGGAGACATGGTAATACTATACAATAAAAACTATTATACACACATATACACTATTGTACACACATATACACTATTATACACACATATACACTATAGTACACACATATGCACTATAGTACACACATATACACTATAGTACACACATATACACACATATACACTATTAAACACATATACACTATTATACACACGTATACACTATAGTACACACATATGCACTATAGTACACACATATACACACATATACACTATTAAACACATATACACTATTATACACACATATACACTATAGTACACACATATGCACTATAGTACACACATATGCACTATAGTACACACATATACACACATATACACTATTAAACACATATACACTATTATACACACGTATACACTATAGTACACACATATGCACTATAGTACACACATATACACACATATACACTATTAAACACATATACACTATTATACACACGTATACACTATAGTACACACATATGCACTATAGTACACACATATACACACATATACACTATTAAACACATATACACTATTATACACACATATACACTATAGTACACACATATGCACTATAGTACACACATATGCACTATAGTACACACATATACACACATATACACTATTAAACACATATACACTATTATACACACGTATACACTATAGTACACACATATGCACTATAGTACACACATATACACACATATACACTATAGTACACACATATACACTATAGTACACACATATACACTATTGTACACACATATACACTATTAAACACATATACACTATTATACACACGTATACACTATAGTACACACATATACACTATAGTACACACATATACACTATTGTACACACATATACACTATAGTACACACATATACACTATAGTACACACATGCACTATAGTACACACATATACACTATAGTACACACATATACACTATTGTACACACATATACACTATAGTACACACATATGCACTATAGTACACACATATGCACTATAGTACACACATATACACTATAGTACACACATATACACTATTATACACACATATACACTATAGTACACACATATACACTATAGTACACACATATACACTATAGTACACACATATGCACTATAGTACACACATATACACTATAGTACACACATATACACTATAGTACACACATATGCACTATAGTACACACATATACACTATAGTACACACATATACACTATTGTACACACATATGCACTATAGTACACACATATACACTATAGTACACACATATACACTATAGTACACACATATACACTATTATACACACATATACACTATAGTACACACATATACACTATAGTACACACATATGCACTATAGTACACACATATGCACTATAGTACACACATATACACTATTATACACACATATACACTATAGTACACACATATACACTATAGTACACACATATACAGTATAGTACACACATATGCACTATAGTACACACATATGCACTATAGTACACACATATGCACTATAGTACACACATATACACTATAGTACACACATATGCACTATAGTACACACATATACACTATAGTACACACATATACACTATAGTACACACATATACACTATAGTACACACATATACACTATAGTACACACATATGCACTATAGTACACACATATACACTATAGTACACACATATACACTATTGTACACACATATGCACTATAGTACACACATATACACTATAGTACACACATATACACTATAGTACACACATATACACTATTATACACACATATACACTATAGTACACACATATACACTATAGTACACACATATGCACTATAGTACACACATATGCACTATAGTACACACATATACACTATTATACACACATATACACTATAGTACACACATATACACTATAGTACACACATATACAGTATAGTACACACATATACACTATAGTACACACATATGCACTATAGTACACACATATGCACTATAGTACACACATATGCACTATAGTACACACATATACACTATAGTACACACATATGCACTATAGTACACACATATACACTATAGTACACACATATACACTATAGTACACACATATGCACTATAGTACACACATATACACTATAGTACACACATATACACTATAGTACACACATATACACTATAGTACACACATATACACTATAGTACACACATATGCACTATAGTACACACAAACAGTCAGATTTAACTGAACTGTTTAATGAACAAATGTAAATATTCTGAAAGAATGAGGATTTAAAACATGTTAGGATCATCTGATCCAGACTGGTCAGTGGTTCAGTCCTGGTCAGTGGTTCAGTCCTGGTCAGTGGTTCAGTCCTGGTCAGTGGTTCAGTCCTGGTCAGTGGTTCATCCCTGGTCAGTAAGTAAGTAAATAAGTAAAGTAAATTTTATTTCTAGAGCACTTTTCACAGACAGAGTCACAAAGTGCTTTATCAGTTCAAATCAGAATCAAATCCAGTTTCCAGACCCAACAGAATCCTCCAGGAGCAAACACTTGTGATTGGTGACAGTGGAAGGAAAAAGTTCCCTTTAACAGCAGAAACCTGGAGCAGAGCCAGACTCCTGAAGGATGGACGTCTGCCTGGACCAGTGGGGTTAAAGAGAGAGAGAGAGAGTAAAGGAGGAGAAAAGAGAGAGCGATAGAGATATAGAGAGACTGGGGGGGGGGGGGGGGGGGGGCAGACATGGAGTACTTTATGATGAATACATAGAGTGTAATCAGTTTGTGGTGGTCCTGGGTCAGGTGGGAGACTAAAAAGCCTTTTTGAACAGGAGGGTTTGGAGGTGTTTCTTAAAGCTCTGTACAGAGTCCATGGACCGTAGGTGTAGAGGCAGGTCATTCCATAGACGTGGTCCACAGCTTTAACAGACCTGTCACCGCGTGTGCTAAAGCAGGTGTGTGGAACCATCAGCAGGTCTGTGGAACCATCAGCAGGTGTGTGGAACCATCAGCAGGTGTGTGGAACCATCAGCAGGTGTGTGGAACCATCAGCAGGTGTGTGGAACCATCAGCAGGTGTGTGGAACCATCAGCAGGTGCTGTCCTGAAGACCTCAAGCTACGAGTCGAGCTGTAGGGCTGGATCAGGGAAGCAATGTATGCAGGGGCCTGGCCATGTAGAGCCCGGAAAGTTAGCAGAAGAATTTTGAAATGAAGACGATATAGAACAGGGTCGGTGGTTGAGTCCTGGTCAGTGGTCCAGTCCTGGTCAGTGGTCCAGTCCTGGTCATTGGTTGAGTCCTGGTCAATGGTTGAGTCCTGGTCAGTGGTCCAGTCCTGGTCAGTGGTTCAGTCCTGGTCAGTGGTCCAGTTGTGGTCAGTGGTTGAGTCCTGGTCAGCGGTTGAGTCCTGCTCAGTGGTCCAGTCCTGGTCAGTGGTTGAGTCCTGGTCAGTGGTCCGGTCCTGCTCAGTGGTCCAGTCCTGGTCAGTGGTCCAGTTCTGGTCAGTGGTTGAGTCCTGGTCAGTGGTTGAGTCCTGGTCAATGGTTGAGTCCTGGTCAGTGGTCCGGTCCTGCTCAGTGGTCCAGTCCTGGTCAGTGGTTGAGTCCTGCTCAGTGGTCCAGTCCTGGTCAGTGGTCCAGTCCTGGTCAGTGGTTGAGTCCTGGTCAGTGGTCCAGTCCTGGTCAATGGTTGAGTCCTGGTCAGTGGTCCAGTCCTGGTCAGTGGTTGAGTCCTGGTCAGTGGTTGAGTCCTGGTCAGTGGTCCAGTCCTGGTCAATGGTTGAGTCCTGGTCAGTGGTCCAGTCCTGGTCAGTGGTTGAGTCCTGGTCAATGGTTGAGTCCTGGTCAGTGGTCCGGTCCTGCTCAGTGGTCCAGTCCTGGTCAGTGGTCCAGTCCTGGTCAGTGGTTGAGTCCTGGTCAGTGGTCCAGTCCTGGTCAGTGGTTGAGTCCTGGTCAGTGGTCCAGTCCTGGTCAGTGGTTGAGTCCTGGTCAATGGTTGAGTCCTGGTCAGTGGTCCAGTCCTGGTCAGTGGTTGAGTCCTGGTCAGTGGTCCAGTCCTGGTCAGTAGTTGAGTCCTGGTCAATGGTTGAGTCCTGGTCAGTGGTCCAGTCCTGGTCATTGGTTGAGTCCTGGTCAGTGGTCCAGTCCTGGTCAGTGGTTGAGTCCTGGTCAATGGTTGAGTCCTGGTCAGTGGTCCGGTCCTGCTCAGTGGTCCAGTCCTGGTCAGTGGTCCAGTCCTGGTCAGTGGTTGAGTCCTGGTCAGTGGTCCAGTCCTGGTCAGTGGTTGAGTCCTGGTCAGTGGTCCAGTCCTGGTCAGTGGTTGAGTCCTGGTCAATGGTTGAGTCCTGGTCAGTGATCCAGTCATGGTCAGTGTCCTCTGGTCCAGTTGCTGTGGTGGTCAGTCAGTGTTTGTCCAGTGTCGGTTCCTTCAGTTCCTAACTCCTCCTCTCTGGTTTCTTCTCATTGTGTGTGTGTGTGTGTGTGTGTGTGTGTGTGTGTGTCCAGTTGTCCACTCATTTGAACTGACAGGAGTTTGTCCTCAGTGTCTGAACTCAGACAGTTTCAGTGTGGGGGAGGATCTGAAGCAGTGGGGGCTGGGGAGGGGGTCACACTAGTGCGGACCGGGTCTGTCCGCTCACTCGCTCGGACGGACTGAGTCCGTGTGCGTGCTTGTTCGGACCGACCCGCAGTCAGACGGACCAGGTCCGTGCTGGAGCCCCTGACCCTGACCCTGTGCAGGTCTGTCCTGCAGGGTTCTTCAGCGTGTTTTCAGAGGCCAAACCTTCCAAAGTGCACACACACCTGAGTGGAGCTGCTTCTGCAGGAAATGAACAGTACTGTGAGTTTTCTAGGTGCGGGAATCGAACACAGTTATCATAATAATTACAATTTAAACGGTAATACTAACCGTCGGACATTTTACCACAGTTTATCATTATACCAGTTATCATTACATCCCTGGTTTCATCTATATAATACCACATGGTTGTGCTACTGCTGTCAGGTGACTGCGCGAACCTCCCTTTCCCACAATGCATGTCGTGACAAAATTCCTCAGATGGCCGAGTTCTGTCTGTTTGTAAACACATGGTTTTGTTTGTGGTGGATGGAACTAAGAAACCGTTCACTGTAATGACAGAGATTCAGCTGAGGAACGACAGACAGACGAACACATTCATGAAACTGAAGATAGGACTGAAGATGGACAGATCTGAGGAAACACTGGTCACGAAAGTGTCCCGCACCTTTAAATGTAATATATAATGTTCCAGTAATATGAAAGTAACAAGTACATTCCTGTATCTAATACTGGACTTTTGTCAATTCTAGGAGTTCACACCTGAACTATCATCTGAGTCTGGACTCATTTCATACAGGTACCAGGTTCACTCTGTCACTGCTAATGCTGTCAACACTCATGCATGTTTATAGTGTTCATCCTGCAGCAGCTGCTCATTCACATCATGTCCACAAATACACTTTGTTCCTCTGACTTTAACCCTTTCATGCATGAATTATGAGAACCTTAGTCAATATTTTTTTCTTGAGTAATTTTATTCCTTTTTAGGCATGAAAAAAACAATGCAATTTAAATTTGTTTATGAACCTATTTTTCATTGAGTTACAAAAATGTCCACTTAGCTGGACACCACACGTTTAATTTTTTAAGTAAGGAAACATTTATTTATAGCCCATCATTAGAAATTGATGTTCTGTATGAAAACTATGAAATAAGCACATCTTTAATGCCATTTTCTCACATTTTAACATACTCTAATATTAGTTGTTACTCACTTCATGGAGATAATATGCAAAAAAAAAAAACATTTTGTATAAGAAAACTGTTAATTACAGTCTAATAACAATCAGCAACTGATTTACACTAAAACATGTTAGTGCAGATCAGGTTTATGAAGAGCAGCAACAGTACGGTAATGGTCTGAATGTCAGTGTAGTATTATGGGATGGTGCATAAGTGTCCACTGTGTTGGCTGATATGGAACTGAAACAACAAAAGCCATGAATATACAAGAGAACAGCTGAAGAACTGTCCACTGGAATGACCACTGGAGTGACCACTGGAGTGACCACTATGCATGAAAGGGTTAAAGGCACCACAGTACCTACATTTATCAGTAAACTGTACATTGCTCCCCAACTCTGGAACTCCTGCCACCGGAGCTCAGAAATACCACTTCACTCCCTCTCTTCAAACCCAAACTCAAACCCATCTGTTTAGGACCGCTTTCCCTTTATGACCATAATTGCATTGTCCAATTTTTAACCTACCTTGTACTTGTTACTCTTTTTTTGTTGCTTCTTTTAAACTCACCTGTTTTACAGTACGGTGTCCTTGAGTGCCAAGAAAGGCACCTATAAATAAAATGTATTATTATTATATATTGGGTAAAATTATTATTATTATCATTATTATTATTATTATTATTATTATTATTATTATTATTATTATTACCCCTCCGGTATCCGGGCACACTTTGCACTTTGTGTTAAAAAGCTTAATATTATTTTTCACAATTTAAATAAGGTTAGAATTCAAAAGTTGTTCATTTTTGCATGATCTTTAAAATTCTGTCCACCAACTTAAATGTGCACATTGTAAACAAAAGGAAATGACCAGACTAGCATCTGTCTGCCAAGTGTGCCTAAAATGCACTATTTCTAACATTTGATATGTATGATTAGGACTGAGCTGGATTTACAAAAATAAAATCAAATTAGAGCAGAAAAATAAATCAATATATAATATTTAATAGTTTGATTTATAGGTGTGCATTTTACACACATTTGGTGACAGATGCTAGTATTTTTAAACATTTGACCTAGCGGCAAAAATAATAATGCAAATTAACCAGTGTTGGAGTTAATCATTGACATATGCCAGGATGAAAAATTCTAATAATATGTGATCCACTTTTTATGGAGTATATTGAAAAAAAAAAATTTTTTTTGTGTTTTTTGCATCGAAAAAAAATGGTTTGTTTCCATTACAAACACGGCATTTAAAGGGTTAAAAAATGTGACAATTATTGAGTTTTTGGTATTTTTATTTATGGCTGAAGTTGATGAAATAGAAAAAAGTGTAAAAGAATTAAAAACAAACTGTGTGAAAATTTTTGACATTATTCCACAGGTGTGTGAAAAACGCACACTTGGTGTTTAGTAAGGGCCTTGGAGGACGTGATACCAGAGGGTTAAGTAAAAGGTCTGATGGAGATTGTTTGTGTTGTCATAATTTCTGCAGCACTCGGAGCTAAAACCACGGTTAATGATCAGAGTAAAGGGTTAAAGCAGAGTCTTGTTTTTGTTGTTGAATGTTGAGACAAACACAGACTGAAGACACTCCACTCAGGACACAGTTCACTTCCATTGGACGTTAAACCTGCAGCCTCCACGTGGACAGAGGACAGTAACAGGACCGCTCTGTGTCTCCCAGGTTCAGGTGTCCTCATTCAGGTGCCTTCCGTTGTACTCGGACTGGATTGGTGTTTGTTGTGGCTCGGGAGGCGGGGCTGATCTACAGGACCGTCCAATGGGATGAGCTCCTTCTACAGTCAGCCGGCAGGACGCCTGCAGGGCCGCTGTTCAGTATCGAGTGTCCTGAGAACGCCGTTTGGCAGCTCCACCTCCCGCACTGCGAGACGAAGCACGGTAAGAAAGTTCAACAGCTGAACCGTGATCCTGCCGACATCTGCCAGAGGACGTGTTCATCAGACACATGAAGCCCTCCATCCTCAGGTTCATCTGTTCACACACTGTGGTGAGGTGGTTGTGAGTGAAAACTGAAGGCTGTGTGTTTTTACAGGTCAACGCTCTAAAAGCCTGCTGTCTGTCGTCCACATCACTGATGATGGAATGGAGTTCACTGACACTCTGGAGATCACAGACACTCATGTGGTCATCAACGTCCAACATCTGTCCCTGTTTGGCCTCACCTGGATGTTGGAAATGATTCAAAACCTGATCTCAGTTAGCGGTCATATTATCGAATCAGTTACTCAGTTCACTAAAGCAGTCAGTGGCCAAGTTCTGCTGTTCCTGGCACCACCAAACCCAAGAACACAGAGACAAAACCTCAATATGTTACTGCTGCCGAGGAACGTCCCTTTAGACGAGGTAAAGGTTAATGGAACTAATAACTGTTTTATTTTTAGGCTTGAATCTTATTTTAACATCAGCAACAGTAAATAGTCTCAGGTAGTTTGAACAAACATCCACCTATGACGGTCATGTGTAGGCATGGGCATCGAGAACCGGTTCTTTCTGAGAACCGGATCCCAGCAGCTTGATTCTTTGGAATCATTTGCCTGCCTGCTTAACCATTCTGCTTATCGATTCCGCCTTCATTGCGCATGCGCGATGACATCATGCGTACGCTGCATTGTTTTGGTCAGAATGAAGACAACATGGAGTTGAGGTAGAAACGGTCCACACAGACCACACCAGGTCCAAACAGACCACACCAGGTCCAAACAGACCACACCAGGTCCAAACAGACCACACCAGGTCTAAACAGACCACACCAGGTCCAAACAGACCACACCAGGTCTAAACAGACCACACCAGGTCCAAACAGACCACACCAGGTCCAAACAGACCACACCAGGTCTAAACAGACCACACCAGGTCTAAACAGACCACACCAGGTCCAAACAGACCACACCAGGTCTAAACAGACCACACCAGGTCCAAACAGACCGCACCAGGTCTAAACAGACCGCACCAGGTCTAAACAGACCGCACCAGGTCCAAACAGACCGCACCAGGTCTAAACAGACCGCACCAGGTCTAAACAGACCGCACCAGGTCTAAACAGACCGCACCAGGTCCAAACAGACCGCACCAGGTCCAAACAGACCGCACCAGGTCTAAACAGACCACACCAGGTCTAAACAGACCACACCAGGTCTAAACAGACCACACCAGGTCTAAACAGACCACACCAGGTCCAGTTGAACTCTGTTCAAACATTCGTCCACATGTGATTCATCTGATTCTCTACTCAGCGGTGTTTGTGAATCTAGCGGCAGAGTGAACACCAGACCGTCATCTGGGCCCAGTTCTGGTTCTGGTGCAGGAAACAAACATCGTACCCCCTCAAATACAAGTTTTCAAAGGTAGGGGAAAGGAAATGAGGAGCACAACAACAGGAGACGAGCACAGTCGAACCAGTTCCACGTAGTAGAAATGAGGAAATAGAGGAATTAGTAAAGAGTCTGGAGTTTCACTGGCACTGTATGCCCCCCCCCAAACCGGGCCCGGCGTCATCTGTTCTTATTATTTGTTCGTACTGTATATGTTCTGTTTTCTGTGCAGATGGAAATATAAAAGACAGTTAATGCAAACACACCTGTTTGTACTCTTTAATTCCTTCACCCAATGAGAATCGATAAGGAATCGGAATCGTTAAATTCTTATCGATTCCCATCCCTAGCCCTAACTATAAAGTCTCTCATAAAGGACCGTTTTCTTCCTCCTCTTTAACGTACAGAGGGTGTCTCCTCCCAGACTGAGGCAGGAGGTGGTTCCACAGTAGAGGAGCTGACAGCTGAAGGCTCTAGCTCCTGTCCTACTGTTGGAGGTTCTAGGAACCACCAGTGCACCTGCATGTGGACAGTGCAGTGCTCTAGATGGATTGTATGGACCTAAGAACTATTTGTAAGTGCCAGGCCATGACAGGCTTTCTAAGTGAGGAGGAATATTGGAAGTCTATCCTAGCTTTTACATGGAGCCAGAGCAGAGAAGCCAACACAGGACAAATATGGTCTGTCATACTGGTTCTAGTGAGTACATGGCCAGCAACATTCTGGATGAACTGAAGGGTCTTCATATGAGTCAGTCTTTCTTCAACACTGGTTCAACTGGTTCTTTTTCAGCCTACCAGGCACAACACTGAACTTTAAGAGTTAAATCAGGTGTTGTTGTGTCTGTCTGTATTCAGATAATATGATTATTGTAAATTTACCAACTGCTGACAGTCCAGACTACTTTGTCCTTGTTCTGAATCTGATAACGACTTGCCTTCATTTGACATGAGTGAAGCATCTGGTCATGGCAGTCAACAGATATATATATATATATATATATATATATATATATAATATATATATATATATATATATATATATATATATATATATATATATAAACTATTTATGTGAAACTGGGACTCATTGTAAGGCTGAAGAGAACTGAGGTGATGTCCAATCAGTCTGTTGCTGTATCAGTTGCTGACAAAAATGTTCTAATGTTTGTTCAGGTTGAAGCAAAACAACAAAATGATGTGTACATCAAGGTGGCTGCCACATGTGATCTCATCAAAAACCACAGTTACAGCCTTCACTGTCCCGAAGCCCACAAAGTCCAGCCCAAGGTGAGTCGAAGAAATGATTGTGTCATCAGAGGCTTTGAATCGGCTGTTGTTACCTTTACTTATTACTGAACCTAATGATGGTTTTCAGAAAGCAAAGTTTGACCTGGACTTCGGACCAAATTATCACCCAACATTTCAGATTCGCCTGCCAATAAACACTGACCAAGTATCTTTAACAATTCGAGATCAACGTGAAACAGAGATCTGGGAGAATGATGTAGATCTGGCTGGTAAGACTTTGTCCTGCAGCACCAGTTCACCTGAGAACAGAAAAGAACCATCAGTGCAATCTGTTTTTGGTGCTTCTCACCTGACCTCAACTTTTATTTCACGAATTTTGGACTTAACAGAAAGAAATCCTTACACGGCAGCATGTAGGCCTACCCACACTGTAAAAAAAACCCCCAAACAAACAAAACATAAAAAAGGGCAATATTCTGGCAGCAGGGGCACTGAAAAAATACTGTTAAATAACAAAAAATAACCATCTCATAAAAATATGGTAATGTTCCATAATTAAAATACAGTTTTTTTTTTGCCATAACTTTACATGATTTTTTTTTTTTTTTTTTTTTTTTACTTTTTAATGTTTAATAAAGAATGTTTACATGTATTAAAACAATCAATTTACCTATACATATATATATAAATAATTTTCAGTGAGACTCAGTTGTCCAATCCACTGATAAAAACTGTATTTGGACAGTTTATCAGTGCTTATACATGTTATACATTCACAAAAATACATTTATTCAACATTTTTGTTTTGAAACCTCCTGTAATTACACAAGATATTTGTCAATGAACAAACAAGTCTGGTTAAACCTATAGAACAAACACTTCCTTTACAGTTAATTGTCAGTAATTTTATCTCTTTTTTTTTTCAGTATTAAACTTTAAATTAACGGTTTAATCTCATAAATACAAAAGAAATGTTTGTGAAATTATGATGCATTTGCAAATGTATTTCAACTGTATTTTTCTGTGAAAAAAGAAAAAAATTCTTTTTAAAAAATTGAAATTTTTTGGTTATTCACAGTTACAGTTTTTTCATGTTATTTTCTATTTGATATGTAAAATCACAGTCTATTTGTGTCATTTCATTGATATTTTCCTGTATCTTAAAAATACAGGAAAAATCTGTCAAATAAACGGTGAACATTTTGTTAAATTATAGATTTTTTTTTTTTTTTACAGTGCACAATGCCCTCCGTCATGTTCTGATTAAGGGGATTGACATAAATAAATTATAATCAGAATCCAACATTTCTAAAGCAACAAATGCAAACTTTATATAAGAAGCTTTTTTTTTTATACAAGAACACCTTTACTATTTCCTGTTTTCAGTGTGAATATACTGTGGTTGTCTTTGGACTCCACAGGTCTGAGATCCAGGTGTGAACTGAACCAATGTTGTCACTTTCAGGTCCTGCTGGAACTGAAGGAAATCTACCAGGGGCTGTGCAGAATGCCACACCAGAGGACACCACGTCTACAGTTCAGTTTAACTTTGTTCATCATGTGTTCAATTTAAGGATAATATACAGCAAATCGATCATTATAGTCAATGAACCTCTGCTTTATGTCGGGTCCTGCATCCACTGTCTGGGTTTATTTCACTACAATGAGCAGCTCCTTGTACGAAATCCTGATTTTTACATAAATGCTGGAATTTATTCACAAATCTGATAAATCTGCAAAACCCACTTTAATGACCTCCTCTGTAGATTTTCATCTAGACCAGGGGTGGCCACCCTGGTCCTGCAGAGCCACTATCCTGCATGTTTTAGATGTATCCCTCTTCCAACACACCTGATTCAAATGATAAACCTATCATCAGTTCTGCAGAAGACGGAATGACCATCAGGTATGTTGGAAGAGGAAAACATCTAAAACATGCAGGATAGTGACTCTGCAGGACCAGGGTTGACCACCCCTGATCTAGACAAACTTGACAAACACGGCAAAAAAAAAAAACTCCTTTCATGTGGTAATACATATCATATTGAAATACTTTTTTTATCCATGTTTACTTCATCCACTTATACAAGTCCCACCCTGTTTACTTTAAGCAAAACCAGGACCTGGATGAGGATCTTTTCCACCTGAAATCCAGTCTGATTTAGTTCAAATACAGAGCCACAACAGTCCACGTACATCCGTAGAAATAAAGACTGATCACTTCGACAGCTCTGTCGAGACACATCAAATGTTTGCTTTACGACTGTAATACAAAATATACTGTATTTATATTAATGGGAACAAAAAGCTGTTTTCTCAGTAAAAAGTAACACATTAACTGGAGCCACTCTCCTGGCTTTGGCATCATATGCCTCGTTTCCACTACGTGGTACCAGCTCGACTCGACTCGGCCTTTTTGCATTTCCATTACAAAAAAAGACCTGGAATCTGGTACCTGGTACTACTTTTTTGGTATCACCTCCGCTGGGGTTCCAGGACTGGGGACCAGATACTAAAAGGTGACACTGTGTAAACACTGCAGACCACTGATTGGTCAGACAGTCGTCTCTGTGCCCCGCCCTTTTACAAAACAGATGCAGAAGTTTCCAGTAAATCTGTCAGTAGGTGACTCCACATGATGACAGTCTGTAAAACTACACCAAGGTTTGTCCAGGAGGTTCAGACGCAAACATTCTGCACGAGTTTGATGAGACAAAACGCAATGAGTGAGTTTATCAGCAACTGTGAGCAGACGACACGGAAGTAAGGCGCTCCATCGCTATGATGACCAGGTACTGGAAAGTGGGTAGTATCCTGGAATGGAAACGGTCTGGAATAAGACCTGGTACCTGAGTCGAGTCAAGTCGAGTCGAGCCGGTTCCATGTAGTGGAAACACGACATTAGTTTTATGGTGGATAGAGGCTGTGACACTCACTGGTGCTTGACTATGATGCATATACTAACAGTTTGGAAATACTAGAACACTGGCTTCATTGTGAAGACACGTTCTGAATCCATCTCCGTTCCTGTCAGAGTCGACAAACTTCAAGACAAACAGCAGAATAAACAGAGTCAGTTCATCTATGATTGAGACCAACACTCAGAACAGACACAGTAGAGTTTCTATGACAACGTCATCAGAAGTCTGGCTCCTCTTCACCTTCTGCATAAACTGTTGATTAATTCAACCTGAGTTTTTCCAGTGGAACTGATCATCTGTCTGAACATTGACCTGTTTTTAAAACCGTCTTTCAGGCTGAAACTCTTCTGCACATCCTGGACGAACTGGGAGGAAAGGATTTTAAGACCTTCAAGTGGCACCTCCATCATCAAGTGGTGGATGACATCCATCCAATTCCAGTCCACCAGTTGGAAAAGGCAGAGAGGACAGATGTGGTGGATCTGATGGTGCAGACGTACGAGGAGTGTGGAGCTGTGGAGGTGACCAAGACACTTTTACAGAAGATCAGTAGGATGGATCTGGTGAAGAAGCTGCCGAACATCTGCTGAGGAACACAAGGTCAGTTACAGGGAGAACAGTAGGACATTTAGACATTCATTATATCAGTTGGATCTGGAGAAAAGATTCTCAGATGATCTTTGAAGGTCAGTCCACAGTTGAATGACCATTTTTCTCACCTTACACCATTTTCCAGTGCAGGAACTTTTAGCTTTACCCGGAACTTTGAAAACCCTGGTGCGTTTCCTCCTAAATTACCTGGGTAAAAATCTTCCCCTTGCCCCCAAACTTACCCCAAAGAAGTTCCTAAGAGGGAGGTAGTACTTTTCAGATTACCTGAAAAAAAAAAAGTTTAGGGGTGGGGCTGTGTGCTGGAGAACGCTGATTGGTGGACTACACTTGCAGCTTTCCACATTCCACCCACCCGCCATTAAGCCACTGTGTGGCAGCAAACTTTATTTTGTTAATTTCATTTCCACAAGCTTTGTCTTTTGATAATTTGGAAAATGGACCAAACGAGAAGCTACAACAAGTGGATGGACGACAAGGTCCAGGCTCCTTTTTGAGGGCATTTGCAGAAGAGGAAATTCAGACAAACTCGAATCGGCAACATTAAACAATTGAGTTTATTTAAAATTAAGCAACAAGCTGGCAGAGCTAAATGTAAGACACGCCTAAACAAATACGAGAAAAGATGAAGAAACCTAAGCAGGATTATAATGCTGCATTTCCACTATGTGGTACCGGCTCGACTCGGTATTCCTGGACACCGTTTTCCATTAAAGGATACTACTGACTTTACAGTTCCTGGACATCATAGCGATGCGGCGCGTTATTTCCGTGTCGTCTGCTCAGAGAGTTGCTGAAAACTCCCTCGTTTCGTGTTGTCTCGTCTGAATTTTTATGTCGGCCACCAAAGACTGAATCTCCTTGAGTGAATGGTGTAGTTTTGGGCTGTTATCATGTGGATTAACCTGCCGCTATATTTACTGTAAACTTCTGCATCTGTTTTTTGTAAAATGGTGGGTCACAGAGAAAACTCTGACCAATCAGTGGTCTGCGGTGTTTATACGTCATGGTTTAGTATCGCTTGGAACCTCGGTGGAGGTGGTACCAAAAAGCCAGTACCGGGTACTAGATTCCAGGTCCTTTTTCGTAATGGAAACGCAAAAAGGCCGAGTCGAGTTGAGCCGGTACCACGTAGCGGAAACACGGCATAAGAAACTAAAAGACCACAACATTTTTCGAGAGGATGCACACAATGCAAGACAGCCAAAGAAGGAGTTCCAGACTGGCTTCAGACTGTCCTGGACAAGCTTGTCCAGATCTCAAGGTGCCTTTTTTTTTTTTTTTTGCACCATTTGCTTTTCAATTTTTAATTAAAAAAAAAAAAAAAAAAAAAAAAAAATATATATATATATATATATATAAAGTTCCAACCTAATATTGTCTGTTCATTTACAAGGCATCAAAATAAAAGTACTTTTTTAAGTAATATGCAGTAGAATTAAAATGCAGGCATTTGTGTAACGGGTTTGGTAAGGACCCAAATGCAGTACAGTGGGCAACTGAAGGGGTTCAGAAATGTCTTTATTGAAGACACTCAGCACAGAAAGCAGGATAATCAGAATGAGTCTGGACCAGAGTTCATCTCTCAAACAGCGCCTTAAAGCCATGTGCTGGAAGCTCAGCGTGGCGGTCGAAGCAGAGATTAGGAGGACTGAGATTAGTCTGATGAATCCACTGGTGGAGTCAAAGAGCCGGTGAGGAGCGAGCAGCAGGTGAGTCAGGGACAGGTGTGGGGTTTGAAACCGGATGAGCGGATAGAAGACCAGGAGCGCAGAGACTGGAGACGTGGTCCAGAGCAGAAGGCAGGTGGGTTTACAGCAGGGGTGTCAAACATGCAGCCCGGGGGCCAAATGCAGCCCGCCAAAGTGTCCAGTTCGGCCCCTGGGATGTTTTTGCCAAGTGCAAAAAATCCACAGTCTTGAATTGAATTAAGCAAAAAAAAAAAAAAAAATTAGCTTGAATTAAGGAAAAAAAAATCTTCAATTAAGTAAAAAAAAAAAAAAAATCTTGAATTAAGCCAAAAAAAAAGTCAATTAAGTAAAAAAATAAAAAATAAAAAAAATCTTGAATTAAACCAAAAAAAATCTAGAATTAAAAACTTAATTTTTTTTATTTGTTTTAGTGCAAAAAATAACATTAAATTATGAAAATATTTACATTTACAAACTATCCTGTACCACTAGAATGTGACTAGCCTGAAAAATATGAACAACCTGAAATGTCTAAAGAAAATTTAGCACAATTTGAACCATTTTTCTGCCTGTTACTAAGTGTTTAGTGTCTTTGTAGATCTGAACCTACATCCACCTGTATAGAACTAACATCCACCTGTATAGAACTAACATCCACCTGTATAGAACCAACATCCACCTGTATAGAACCAACAACCACCTGCATAGAACCAACATCCACCTGTATAGAACCAACAACCACCTGCATAGAACCAACAGCACCACTGTTCACAACTACACTGAATACAACAGCAGTCCAGCTGTAGTAGACCCTGTCCAGTTAGTCCAGCTGTAGTAGACCCTGTCCAGTTAGTCCAGCTGTAGTAGACCCTGTCCAGTTAGTCCAGCTGTAGTAGACCCTGTCCAGTTAGTCCAGCTGTAGTAGACCCTGTCCAGTTAGTCCAGCTGTAGTAGACCCTGTCCAGTTAGTCCACCTGTAGTAGACCCTGTCCAGTTAGTCCAGCTGTAGTAGACCCTGTCCAGTTAGTCCAGCTGTAGTAGACCCTGTCCAGTTAGTCCAGCTGTAGTAGACCCTGTCCAGTTAGTCCAGCTGTAGTCCCCCTCCTGTCCAGTTGGTGTCAGTGTTCATATTAGTCAGTGTCAGTCTTGTGTGGTAGTTTCTGTGACTTCAGCCTAAATTCGATGCTCCTTTGCTCGTGCAAACTGTGCACACAGCTGAGTCTCCTTATTTTAAAGCCCAGTAAATATGATGGCAGTGAGAAACGTGGAGAAAAAAGAGGGACTGATGGTGAAGGATGACGGACGAGCGAGGAATACTGCAGTTTTTATGGCATTTGGTGTGTTCTATGTACGCACTTTCTGCCTTTCCTGTGTTATTAGATGGCATGTCCATTTGTGCGTAGATCTGTGGTTCACAGAAGCTGAACTCTAACCCTCAGTGCATGAGAACACACCAGTTCACAGTGAAGGACAGAATGATGCCAGTGGTGACATCAGGTTGGTTTATCAGCAGCAGCAACTCCAGCTGCTGCATCACTCAGATGTTTCTGAACATTAAATACGACTGAATAGATCTGTTTTGCATTAAAAAATAAAAATTTAAATGACAGATAATAATATGTTATGACATAATTTTTACGATCCTGTCCGTCCAAATGACGGACAATAACAATGTCTAGCGCAACCTCTGGTCAGTATACTTCCTCAAACACAAAAATGAAGCTACCATGACAACAGAAACGTTTCTAGCAGACTGTGCACTTTACGGCGCTGTTAAGTGCATTCGATCAGATAATGGTACTGAATTCTCCTTTCAGACTATTGAGAGAAAAGGGTATAAAACATGAAACATCTGCACCTTATTCTCCTCACCAGAATGGGACAGCTGAGAGACAAAGGAGAACTCATTTTGAAATGAGAAGGTGCCTGTCATTGGAAAAGGAACTAGCCAAAGCAGTGTGGCCTTATGCTATTCAAAATGCTGCTGACATTCACAACAGGTGCTATAATAACAGAACTAAAAGCCCACCCTGTGAGGTGATAACAGGCAAGAGACCAGATCTCTCAAAACTGTGGATATTTGGATCTGAGTGTTATGTGTATATTCGTGATCACAAGAAACTTGACCCCAGATGTGAAAGAGGAATTTTTATGGGTTATAGTAAAAATAGTCCTGCATACCTGGTTTATAATCTTCACACAGGAAAGGTGTCAAAGCATAGATTGGTAAAATTTATCACAAAGAGCCCAGTTGAACAGGCTGAACAACAAACACAGACTGAAGAATATGACTCAGAAATACAAACATACAGCCGCAAAACACCCAGGGAACAAAATGAAAATGTTACTGTAGGTGAACCATCCCAGAACTGTGAAGGAGAAACAGATGAAGTGGACTGTGACAGTAGAAATAAAGGAAACTGAGCAACAAAATCAACATGAACGCTGTCCAAGAAGGGAAACAAAACCCCCAAAATACTTGGAGGATTACACATCAAACTGCAAAGATGAGTCTAATGTAACCTATAGAAGTGTTGATTATTGTTACAGGGCAGCCTGTGGAATCCTGCAAACCTATAGAGAGGCCATGATGTCAGCAGAGGCATCCAGGTGGGAGCAGGCCATGGCAGAGGAGATGGACTCCCTCAAAGAAAATGAGACTTTTGAATTGACTACATTACCTGAAGGTAGAACTACTGGGGGTGGGAAAATGGGTGTACGCACTTCAGGAAAATGAACAAGGAAGAGTGTTCAAAGCTAGATTTGTGCCAGAAGGTTATAGCCAGACAGAAGGAATCGACTACCATGAAACATTCGCACCAACAGCTGGCATTACATCTGTGCACGCTCTGATGCAGATAGCTGTCCAGAATAACTTACTGTTCACCAGATGGACGTGAAGACGGCATATTTACATGGCCCCATAGATGAAGAAAATTCATGGATCAACCTGAGGGTTTTGAACAAACAGGCTGAGAAAAGCAGTTGGTGTATAAGTTAAAGAAATCTCTTTATGGGTTAAAACAATCGGGTCAAAATTGGTGCAAACTTTTAAATGATTACCTGGAACAAAAAGACTTCAAGAGAAACCTGTCTGATCACTGTGTGTACAGAAAATGTGTGGAAAATGAAAGTGTACTTGTCATCATTTGGGTAGATGATTTAATAATAGCTGCAAGTAATGCTGAATTACTTCAAGCATTTAAAGACACAATGAGCTCCAAATTCAATGTGAAGGACTTGGGGAAAATATCCTATTTCCTTGGGATACAGTTTGAACAAAAAGAGGGTGAAATCAGAATGAACCAGAAAAAATACAATGAAAGAATGCTTGAACGCTTTGGCATGTCTGAGTGCAGACCCAGGTCTACACCTTGTGAGTTAAAACCAGACACCACTATTAATGAAGAAATGACAAACATGAGACTGTTAACCCTCCAGAATACCGGGAGGTCGTGGGCAGTCTTATTTATACCGTGACCTGCACAAGACCAGAGATATATCTGTGTTGTATAATGTTACTGTCTTTTTTTCTTGTAATGTTATGTTATCTTTTTCTTGTATGTTATGTAATGTCTTTTTCCTGTAATGTTTTCAGTCAGTGAAGACGCATTTCCCCACGGGGACCAATAAATTAAATCTAAATCTAATCTAAGATGGGTTGTTAGCAAACTCTCACAAACTTTAGCACAGCCTACAAGAGAAGATTTAGTGACAGCAAAACATGCCATCAGATGCCTCAAAGGCACAAATGACTATGAGTTGGTCTCAAGAAAACAGTGAAGAACTCAATCTAGAGGCATTTAGTGACTGACTGGGCCTCCTCTGTCAAAGACAGACGCAGTACGACAGCGTACTGTTTCGCTCTTACAAAACAAGGTCCTGTGATAGCTTAACAACTGTGGCATTATCAACTTGTGAAGCTGAGTACATAGGTTTAACAGCCACTGCACAGGAAAGCATGTACTTAACTGTTAAATGGGATGGACAATAAGATGTACACATGCACTACAACATTTGGAGACAATCAAGGAACAACTGCTCTGACTGAAAATCCAGTGAACAGACAGAGGTCAAAGCACATCGATGTAAAATATCATTTTATTCAAGAAACTTTAAATCAGGGAAGGATCAACATTGTGTACTGCCGTCAGAGGTTATGAGTGCAGACATACTGACAAAACCTGTGACGAGCAAAAATACTGAAATTCCAAAAAGGGTTCTTTGGAAAATGTGAGTTTCTTGTGGGTAACAGCATGAGAACAAGAGTGGGTGTTAGATTGATGTTCTCATGTACAATGTTATTATGCACATTTGGACTTGTTTGTGTTTTCTTCTGTTACTTATTTTTTCTTGTACATGCACTTTTTATTTTGTACTCTTTTAAGTTGAAGGTCAGTGTTCTGTACTTCCGGCTGATGACCTCACTTCCTCACTTTGCCTCCCGCCAGAATATGAGAAATGTCCTCCTTTAGACGTTTCAGTACACTGGGACTCACAGTTATTTGACTCTGCTTTGTTTACTCGAATATTATCTAGTACTTAGCAGTACCAGTCATTGTAATACTGTCACTAGATATGAAATCGATTTTACTTTGAAATTACTTAGTTACTTCCAGGAACTGCTGTGTAATCAGTGGCCTATAATTTAAAGGTTTACCAAAAAGACTAATGATCATTTTGAAATTATTCTGATTTTAATTTGTAAACACTACTGAGAAGACCTGAACCCACCAGACCTGGACCCACCAGACCTGAACCCACCAGACCTGAACCCACAAGACCTGAACCCACAAGACCTGAACCCACCAGACCTGAACCCACAAGACACAACTGAACCTGAACCCACCAGACCTGAACCCACCAGAAAAAACTGAACCTGAACCCACCAGACCTGAACCCACCAGACCTGAACCCACAAGACCTGAACCCACCAGACAAAACTGAACCTGAACCCACCAGACCTGAACCCACCAGACACAACTGAACCTGAACCCACCAGACCTGAACCCACCAGACACACTTGAACCTGAACCCACCAGACCTGAACCCACCAGACAAAACTGAACCTGAACCCACCAGACCTGAACCCACCAGAAAAAACTGAACCTGAACCCACCAGACCTGAACCCACAAGACACAACTGAACCTGAACCCACCAGACCTGAACCCACCAGACACAACTGAACCTGAACCCACCAGACCTGAACCCACAAGACACAACTGAACCTGAACTCACCAGACCTGAACCCACCAGACAAAACTGAACCTGAACCCACCAGACCTGAACCCACCAGACACAACTGAACCTGAACCCACCAGACCTGAACCCACCAGACACAACTGAACCTGAACCCACCAGACCTCAACCCACCAGACAAAACCGAACCTGAACCCACCAGACCTGAACCTACCAGACAAAACTGAACCTGAACCCACCAGACCTGAACCCACCAGACACAACTGAACCTGAACCCACCAGACCTGAACCCACCAGACACAACTGAACCTGAACCCACCAGACCTGAACCCACCAGACAAAACTGAACCTGAACCCACCAGACCTGAACCCACCAGACACAACTGAACCTGAACCCACCAGACCTGAACCCACCAGACAAAACCGAACCTGAACCCACCAGACCTGAACCTACCAGACAAAACTGAACCTGAACCACCAGACCTGAACCCACCAGACACAACTGAACCTGAACCCACCAGACCTGAACCCACCAGACAAAACCGAACCTGAACCCACCAGACCTGAACCCACCAGACAAAACTGAACCTGAACCCACCAGACAAAACTGAACCTGAACCCATCAGACCTGAACCCACCAGACACAACTGAACCTGAACCCACCAGACCTGAACCCACAAGACACAACTGAACCTGAACCCACCAGACCTGAACCCACCAGACAAAACTGAACCTGAACCCACCAGACCTGAACCCACCAGACCTGAACCCACCAGACACAACTGAACCTGAACCCACCAGACCTGAACCCACCAGACAAAACCGAACCTGAACCCACCAGACCTGAACCTACCAGACAAAACTGAACCTGAACCCACCAGACCTGAACCCACCAGACACAACTGAACCTGAACCCACCAGACCTGAACCCACCAGACAAAACCGAACCTGAACCCACCAGACCTGAACCTACCAGACAAAACTGAACCTGAACCCACCAGACCTGAACCCACCAGACACAACTGAACCTGAACCCACCAGACCTGAACCCACCAGACAAAAACTGAACCTGAACCCACCAGACCTAACCCACCGACACAACTGAACCTGAACCCACAGACCTGAACCCACCAGACAAACCGAACCTGAACCCACCAGACCTGAACCTACCAGACAAAACTGAACCTGAACCCACCAGACCTGAACCCACCAGACACAACTGAACCTGAACCCACCAGACCTGAACCCACCAGACAAAACCGAACCTGAACCCACCAGACCTGAACCCACCAGACCTGAACCTACCAGACAAAACTGAACCTGAACCCACATGATCTGAACCCACAAGACAAAACTGAACCTGAACCCACCAGACCTGAACCCACCAGACACAACTGAACCTGAACCCACCAGACCTGAACCTACCAGACAAAACTGAACCTGAACCCACCAGACCTGAACCCACCAGACACAACTGAACCTGAACCCACCAGACCTGAACCTACCAGACAAAACTGAACCTGAACCAACCAGACAAAACTGAACCTGAACCAAAGACCTGAACCCACCAGACAAACTGAACCTGAACCCACCGACCTGAACCCACCAGACAAACTGAACCTGACCCACCAGACAAAACTGAACCTGAACCCATCAGACCTGAACCCACCAGACACAACTGGACCTGAACCCACCCAGACCTGAACCCACAAGACACACTGAACCTGAACCCACCAGACCTGAACCCAACCAGACAACTGAACTGAACCCACCAGACCTGAACCCACCAGACCTGAACACACCAGACACAAAAACTGAACCTGAACCCACCAGACCTGAACCCACCACGACAAAAC
>NW_021941614.1:38442-154060 GCF_902148855.1 Sphaeramia orbicularis
TGAACAACCACTTTCATTGTGTTAGGGTTTCCATGTCCCACCTCCTCTAGTCTTCCTGTTTCCTGTCAGTTTACACATAGCTGAAGTTCCCAGTCAGTTTGAGACGGTCAGATGTTTTGGGGGTCTTTAGTTCCACTGTGTATAAAACAGCTCAGATAACAGCTGTATTTGTGTTATTCTATAGAGATGGACCGAAAGATCTACAGCTGACAGACAACAGCAATGTGAGTATAGGAACAGGTTCTAAGGGAACTGACACTCAAAGGTGTTGGTTTGGAGGCCTGGGCACCGATGAGCTGGTGAATATCAGACCCGGTTGGACAGGGCTTGGCTCTGGGTTGCATGTTCTCCTCATGCTGGTGCAGGCGTCTTCAGGTCATTTGGTTTTCCCCATGGTCAAAACCTATGCTAGTTTAACTCTCCTTCAGTGTCCTGGACTGAGGTTCTGGTTCAGATGCGGAGTCGGTCCTGGATGTCCCACTGCTCCTCGTTGTTCTTGGATTAATCCAGACAGGACATTTTTTCTGCAGGGATGATGAAAGTGAACTTTACATCATTTCCTTGAAAAGAAACAAATCACATGAATGAAATAATGTCAGTGGATGATGATTGGTTCATGTTCGGTTTGTGTCTGAACCAAGGTTCTATAGTTTTGGATTTGTACCTTCACCAAGAAGGTTCTGCTTTTGTCGGCGTTGGTTTGTCTGTCTGTCTGTCTGTCTGTGTGCAAGATAACTCAAAAAGTTATGGACGGATTTGGATGAAAATTTCAGTAAATGTTGACACTGGCATAAGGAACAAATGAGGAAATTTTGGTGGTGATTGGGGGGGGGGGCCACGGAGGCCCACTGATCTGCCTTGGCAGAGGTCTGTGCTCTCCGAGTGCTTCTAGTTCATTCTAGTTTAGTTTATTTAGTTTTGACTTTTTTTTTTCTCTAATTAAGTTCTTTTTAATTCATTTTTAGAGCAGGTTTGATAGTTTTTGTTAGTGTTCATTTTTTTCTAAATGCTTAGTTGTAGTTCAGTTGTAGTTCAGTTGTAGTTCAGTTGTAGTTCAGTTGTAGTTCAGTTGTAGTTCAGTTGTAGTTCAGTGGTCTCTTTTCTCTTCTTCTCTGTGCTCCTATTCAAATCAATCCCAGACAGGACTCTGCTGCTTTAGTCTCCATGTTTCCAGGTAGAGTGGGGACCAGAAGACGACTGGAAACCACAAGTGAACACAAGTGACGGAGCAAAAAGTGTCGTATGGAGACAGCACAGAAAACTGAGAGAGACAAAGAAATCCATTGAACATCAATCTGACATTGACAAAGACCAAAACCAAGGGAATTTGATCCAGAATTTTTATCCGTTTTAGTTAGTTTAGTAAACACACAATACAGTTTCAGTTAGTTATGGTTTTTTCTTTGAATTACAGTTTTTATTACCTCCGCTAAGGAGGTTATGTTTTTGCCAGGGTTTGTTTGTTTGTTTGTCTGTCTGTCTGTCTGTTTGTCTGTCCGTTAGTGTGCAACATAACTCAAAAAGTTATGGACAGATTTGGATGAAATTTTCAGGGTTTGTTGGAAATGGGATAAGGAAGAAATGATTAAATTTTGGTGGTGATCGGGGGTGGGGGGGCCCACGGGGAGGCCCACTGATCAGCCTTGGCGGAGGTCTGCGCTCTCCGAGTGCTTCTAGTTTATTTCAGTTAATGAAAATGTTTTTTCAATTCTAGTTTTGGTCATTTCGTTAGTTTTCGTTAACGATAATAACCTTGGTCTGAACCCACTGGGCTGAAAGAACGTCCACATGTCAGTGTAACGTCTGCTGGTTCTCATCACCCTCCAGATCCGTCCACGTCAGTCTCAGAGCCGAAGGTGTTGGAGGACATGGAACAGGTCTGTGTGGACCCAGACCCTGGCATGAATCTTGCAGATCCACAGAAGCAGCAGCTGGTCTGCACAGAGGCTCAGGATGGACCGTCCAACTGGGAGGTACACCCACAGAAATGTCAACCACTGGGACCAATCACAGTCAAGTCCTGAACCGGGACCAAATAGTGCATGTGAACAGAACTAATAGGGTAAGATCTGACTTTAGTGGTCCCACCACGGGGAAACTGTAGTGTTTACAACAGCAAAATGTGAAAGACGAAGTGCATAAAGACAGGCAGAAACATTCAAGAGTAAACATGAAATAGAAAAAAGCAAATCTGCTGTTTATATTATAGCTGCGGGAGACTTTCATGACTAGTGTTTCCTCAGATCTGTCCGTCCTCAGTCATATCCTCCGTTTCATTCGTCTGTTCGTCTGTCTGTCATTACTCACCTGAATCTCTTTCATTACAGTGAACAGTTTCTTAGTTCATCCACCAGAAACAAAACCACTTGTTCACAAACAGAGCCAGGAGGGAACTCAGGCATCTTGGGAATTTTGTTGCGATGTGCATTGTGGGAAACGAAAGCTTGTGCAGCCACCTGACAGCAGCAGCTGCTAAAGACACAAAGCGGAAACGGCAGGAGCTCCCTTCCTTCTATGCATATTCCTCCAGCTGTTTCCGCCTTGTGTTTCATCTAGGGATGGAACCATATGAAAATGTCATATCACGGTTATTGTGACCAAAATTATCATGGTTATCATTATTATCGCGGTATTGTTGAAATGTGTTCAAAATGTTCAAAAAGTACTAATACACACTGAAATAATATAACCAAGTTGTATTTTGAAAAAGAACTAATACAGTAACATGCACAACGTACTTTCTGTGGCAGAAACACTCAAGTAATGACATGTAAACAACAAACATACAAATGTGCATTAAAGCTGTCACCTGATGGACAGAACACATATGTGCACCAGGGGTGGAACTGACAGGAGCTGATCAGTATCAAAGCCATTAGCAGTTCTGCTGATCAATCCAGTTTCTCCTATTGATTCCTGTGGTGTTTTTGAGTGTGAAAAAAAAGTAGTTGGACAGAAAAGAGTGGAGTTTGAACATTTACTCATCAGATCATTCACACTGTCACACACATACACACACACATACACACATATACACTATTATACACACATATACACTATTGTACACACATATACACACATATACACTATTATACACACATATACACTATTGTACACACATATACACACATATACACTATTGTACACACATATACACTATTGTACACACATATACACACATATACACTATTATACACACATATACACTATTGTACACACATATACACACATATTCACTATTAAACACATATACACTATTATACACACATATACACTATTGTACACACATATACACTATTGTACACACATATACACTATAGTACACACATATACACTATTGTACACACATATACACTATTGTACACACATATACACTATTATACACACATATACACTATAGTACACACATATACACTATTGTACACACATATACACACATATACACTATTAAACACATATACACTATTATACACACGTATACACTATAGTACACACATATACACTATTGTACACACATATACACTATTATACACACATATACACTATTAAACACATATACACTATTATACACACGTATACACTATAGTACACACATATACACTATTGTACACACATATACACACATATACACTATTAAACACATATACACTATTATACACACGTATACACTATAGTACACACATATACACTATAGTACACACATATACACTATTGTACACACATATACACTATTAAACACATATACACTATTATACACACGTATACACTATAGTACACACATATACACTATAGTACACACATATACACTATTGTACACACATATACACTATTAAACACATATACACTATTATACACACGTATACACTATAGTACACACATATACACTATTGTACACACATATACACTATTATACACACATATACACTATAGTACACACATATACACTATTGTACACACATATACACTATAGTACACACATATACACTATTATACACACATATACACTATAGTACACACATATACACTATTGTACACACATATACAGTATAATAATAATAATAATCTTTATTTATATAGCACTTTTCATACATTAAAAACTGTAGCACAAAGTGCTTTACATATCAGTTTAAAAATCAGTACCGCCCCCCACCCACACCCACCCACTCACCCGCACACACACACACACACACACACACACACACACACACACACACACATATATACATGCAAACCCACAAGCTCACACATACTTAAGAAGACAGGCTGAGCACGGGAAGACCAGAACAAAAATGTACAAGTAAAAGTAAAAGAGGAGGCGCTGTCTCAGGGAGCCATCTGCACCAGGAGGCAGCCGCCGACCCCGGCAACCAGGCACCAGCAACACAGCCCCGCATCCCAACCAGTGGGAGAGGGCCAACTGGGACCCCCACCTACCAGAAAGGAGTGGACCCCAGTGAGAGAAGGCGCCACAGCCCCCGGAGTCCACAGCCCCCCCCCCAGCATGGAGGGCTCCCTCTGATGAAACACTGGAGAATAAGAAACATTAAAAAGATATAAAAGAATTGATTAAAGAAGCTAAATTTAAGACATATATGAAAATAATAAAAATATTAAACATTAAAATGATAAAACAGAAGCACTGGTTAAAAGAATCTTAAGACATACATATTAAATATAACTATAAAACCTTTGAGTAGATAAAACAGAAGCATCAGTTAAAAGCCAAATTAAAAAGGTGGGTCTTGAGGCTGGTTTTAAAGTGTCTCCATTCTCTGCGGTCTGAGGTTCCCTTCAGGCTGTTCCATAGTCCAGGAGCAGAATGCTGAAAAGCTGCCTGGCCATGGGTTTTTGTGTTGGCTTTTGGAACTGTTCAAAGGCCGGTGCCAGAGGAGCTCAGGGTCCCCCAGGGTTCATAAGGTAAAAGCAAGTCTAAAAGATAAGAAGGTGCAAGACCATTAAGACATTTAAAGACTATTAAAAGGACCTTAAAATCAATCCTGAAACACACGGGGAGCCAATGCAGTGATTTTAAAACCGGTGTAATGTGAGCCCGCCTTCTGGTCTTTGTCAGCACTCGAGCGGCTGAATTTTGAAGAAGTTGGAGTTGTGAGATTCTGTCTTTGGGAAGAGCAGAAAGCAGGGCATTCCAGTAGTCAATCCTACTGGAAATAAAAGCATGCATCAGCATCTCCGTGTTGGCTCGAGAGAGAACTGGACGGACTCTGGCTATGTTCTGAAGATGATAAAAACCTGTTTTTACAATAGATTTAACCCTTTCATGCACGAATTATGAGAACCTTAATCAATTTTTTTTTTTTTTCCTGAGTGTTTTTATTCCTCTTTAGGCATGAAAAAAACAATGTGATAAAAAATTTTCTTCTGAAAAATAAAAAAATAAAAATAATAAAAAAAAAAAATAAAAGTGAAAATACATTAAAAAAGTAATGATGACAAAAAAATTCTTATGAATCTATTTTTCATGAAATTGCAAAAATATCCACTAAGCTGGACACCACACGTTTAATTTTTGACACACAGAAACATGTATTTACTGATAAATTGTGTGAAAACTGTGGGGAAGGCTTGTGATTCTGGGGGTTTATCCTCAGGAGAGATCAACATAATGTTACCAATTCGTGTCAGAAAAGACATGTAGTGTCTTAAAACTTTAATAAAGATATGTGTAAAGAAAAACAAAAACAAAAAAAACAGCAAAAAGAACAACAAAATCCATGAATATACAAGAGAACAGCTGTAGAATAGCTGTCCACTGTAGTGACCACTATGCACAAAAGGGTTAATGTGTGGGATGAAAGTGAGCTCAGAGTCAAAGATAACGCCCAGGTTTTTTACTTGTTCAGATGGGTTAAAAGAGTATGCTTGTAGTTTTGGTAAGTATTTCTCTCTCGTAGCCTCAGGACCGATAACTAAAACTTCAGTTTTGCCCTGGTTGAGCTGTAAGAAGTTTTCTGCCATCCAGGTTTTAATATTTAAAATACAGTTAAAAAGGGCATCAACTGGCCGAGTGTCTTCAGGAGACATGGTAATACTATACAATAAAAACTATTATACACACATATACACTATTGTACACACATATACACTATTATACACACATATACACTATAGTACACACATATGCACTATAGTACACACATATACACTATAGTACACACATATACACTATAGTACACACATATACACTATAGTACACACATATACACTATAGTACACACATATGCACTATAGTACACACATATACACACATATACACTATTAAACACATATACACTATTATACACACGTATACACTATAGTACACACATATACACTATAGTACACACATATGCACTATAGTACACACATATACACACATATACACTATTAAACACATATACACTATTATACACACTTATACACTATAGTACACACATATACACTATAGTACACACATATGCACTATAGTACACACATATACACACATATACACTATTATACACACAAACAGTCAGATTTAACTGAACTGTTTAATGAACAAATGTAAATATTCTGAAAGAATGAGGATTTAAAACATGTTAGGATCATTTGATCCAGACTGGTCAGTGGTTCAGTCCTGGTCAGTGGTTCAGTCCTGGTCAGTGGTTCAGTCCTGGTCAGTGGTTCATCCCTGGTCAGTAAGTAAGTAAATAAGTAAAGTAAATTTTATTTCTAGAGCACTTTTCACAGACAGAGTCACAAAGTGCTTTATCAGTTCAAATCAGAATCAAATCCAGTTTACAGACCCAACAGAATCCTTCAGGATCAAACACTTGTGATTGGTGACAGTGGAAGGAAAAAGTTCCCTTTAACAGCAGAAACCTGGAGCAGACCCAGACTCCTGAAGGATGGACGTCTGCCTGGACCAGTGGGGTTAAAGAGAGAGAGAGAGAGTAAAGGAGGAGAAAAGAGAGAGCGATAGAGATATAGAGAGACTGGGGGGGGGGGGGGGGGGGGGGGGGCAGACATGGAGTACTTTATGATGAATACATAGAGTGTAATCAGTCTGTGGTGGTCCTGGGTCAGGTGGGAGACTAAAAAGCCTTTTTGAACAGGAGGGTTTGGAGGTGTTTCTTAAAGCTCTGTACAGAGTCCATGGACCGTAGGTGTAGAGGCAGGTCATTCCATAGACGTGGTCCACAGCTTTAACAGACCTGTCACCGCGTGTGCTAAAACAGGTGTGTGGAACCATCAGCAGGTGTGTGGAACCATCAGCAGGTGTGTGGAACCATCAGCAGGTGTGTGGAACCATCAGCAGGTGTGTGGAACCATCAGCAGGTACTGTCCTGAAGACCTCAAGCTATGAGTCGAGCTGTAGGGCTGGATCAGGGAAGCAATGTATGCAGGGGCCTGGCCATGTAGGGCCCGGAAAGTTAGCAGAAGAATTTTGAAATGAAGACGATATAGAACAGGGTCGGTGGTTGAGTCCTGGTCAGTGGTCCAGTCCTGGTCAGTGGTCCAGTCCTGGTCAATGGTTGAGTCCTGGTCAGTGGTCCAGTCCTGGTCAGTGGTTCAGTCCTGGTCAGTGGTCCAGTTGTGGTCAGTGGTCCAGTCCTGGTCAATGGTTGAGTCCTGGTCAGTGGTCCAGTCCTGGTCAGTGGTTCAGTCCTGGTCAGTGGTCCAGTCCTGGTCAGTGGTTGAGTCCTGGTCAGTGGTCCAGTCCTGGTCAGTGGTCCAGTCCTGGTCAATGGTTGAGTCCTGGTCAGTGGTCCAGTCCTGGTCAGTGGTTCAGTCCTGGTCAGTGGTCCAGTTGTGGTCAGTGGTCCAGTCCTGGTCAATGGTTGAGTCCTGGTCAGTGGTCCAGTCCTGGTCAGTGGTTCAGTCCTGGTCAGTGGTCCAGTCCTGGTCAGTGGTTGAGTCCTGGTCAGTGGTCCAGTCCTGGTCAGTGGTCCAGTCCTGGTCAATGGTTGAGTCCTGGTCAGTGGTCCAGTCCTGGTCAGTGGTTCAGTCCTGGTCAGTGGTCCAGTTGTGGTCAGTGGTCCAGTCCTGGTCAATGGTTGAGTCCTGGTCAGTGGTCCAGTCCTGGTCAGTGGTTCAGTCCTGGTCAGTGGTCCAGTCCTGGTCAGTGGTTGAGTCCTGGTCAGTGGTCCAGTCCTGGTCAGTGGTTGAGTCCTGGTCAATGGTTGAGTCCTGGTCAGTGGTCCAGTCCTGGTCAGTGGTTGAGTCCTGGTCAGTGGTCCAGTCCTGGTCAGTGGTTGAGTCCTGGTCAATGGTTGAGTCCTGGTCAGTGGTCCAGTCCTGGTCAGTGGTTGAGTCCTGGTCAGTGGTCCAGTCCTGGTCAGTAGTTGAGTCCTGGTCAATGGTTGAGTCCTGGTCAGTGGTCCGGTCCTGGTCAGTGGTTGAGTCCTGGTCAATGGTTGAGTCCTGGTCAGTGGTCCAGTCCTGGTCAGTGGTTGAGTCCTGGTCAGTGATCCAGTCATGGTCAGTGTCCTCTGGTCCAGTTGCTGTGGTGGTCAGTCAGTGTTTGTCCAGTGTCGGTTCCTTCAGTTCCTAACTCCTCCTCTCTGGTTTCTTCTCATTGTGTGTGTGTGTGTGTGTGTGTGTGTGTCCAGTTGTCCACTCATTTGAACTGACAGCAGGGCTTTAGATTACCTTAATTTGGGCACATCAGATGCTGGAATCGGCGGAGGGGGTGGGTGCGGGATTAGATTTTTCAACAGTAATTCCTGTTTTCTCAGACTATTTCAGATATATTCAAGAGTATGAAGGCATGGATTCCACAAGTCTAATTTCCAGAAGTATTGATCAGCATATGGCCAGCTGATTTTAATTCCAAAATCACAGGACTGCATGCAGGCAGATAATTCATATGTCATATGTTTCACTGCGTTTGTTATGTGAGCGGCCTGAACTTATAGGTCGCCCACGAGGCATGGTTGTTGAGAGAAAACCTTTGGCGTACAACGTACGAGTCAATCTCCAAGCTCTCATCACCTCTCATTGGCCGAAACGGGTGATTTAGACCAATCAAACGGCGCAAATATGTCATACCTGCTGCCAGACAATAGTCTGGTCTTGTCTGTCTTTTATGTTTGTGTGTCACTTCCTGTTTTATTTTGTTAAGTTTTCCCTCATGTGTCTTGTCTGTCGTCTTTACTTCCTGTTCCCCGCTCATCCTGACCTCTGTCCTGATTACCTGTCTCCGCCCTAATTTGCTTCACCTGTGTCTAGTTGTCTTCCCTCCCTTTTGTGTATTTAAACCCTGTCTCTTCCTTATGTCAGTCGCCAGTTTGTAACTCCAGTAGTTCAGACCAGCGTACTTGACCTCGTTTGTTCGTTTGCTTGCCTGTTTTTTGACCTGTTTTGGATTCCTCGGTTTCTCGTCTTCTGCCTGATCCCTGTCGGTTTTTGTCTGCCTCATCTGATCTGGTTTTGACCTTCTCGCCCTGACTACCGGTACGTGAGTTTGCCTAGTCCTTATGTCCTGTTGCCCGATTGTTAGCCTGCCTGTGTATGACCTGTTTCCGTCCCTGACCTCCCTTTGCTTTTCCCCAGTCGGGGAAAAGACTCCTAACACCGCTCGGGGAGACGGGCTGCTGCCCTCGATCCGGAGGACGAATCTGAGGAGAAAATCCCCAACCATTATCCTCAAGATTCTGTCACTCATTATATTTTTTCACCTGTGTGTGAATAATAAACCTTTTGGAACTAACTTTTGTTGTCGGAGTTCTGCATTTGGATTCTGTGTTTGTGCTAATGTTATCACAAAATATGACTTCTGCGGGAAGCATGAATACTTGTGCTTTCCTGTTCGGTACATATGTGTTGTTGTTGTCAATGTTTTCTCTGTCGTTATGAACAAGCCTTGTATATTATAACCGATGTGTTTTACGGGAGGAAAAAAGCAGGGGCGAGTGAGTCAATACTTTCGTTTACACTCTGCTCTGGCCTTTTTTTATTTTTAATTTGGGGACACTAATTTGGGGACATTTAATTTGGGCACACCGTTAGTCGGCCCAGCCAAGGTGTAATCTAAAGGCCTGGACAGGAGTTTGTCCTCAGTGTCTGAACTCAGACAGTTTCAGTGTGGGGGAGGATCTGAAGCAGTGGGGGCTGGGGAGGGGGTCACACTAGTGCGGACCGGGTCTGTCCGCTCACTCGCTCGGACGGACTGAGTCCGTGTGCGTGCTTGTTCGGACCGACCCGCAGTCAGACGGACCAGGTCCGTGCTGGAGCCCCTGACCCTGACCCTGTGCAGGTCTGTCCTGCAGGGTTCTTCAGCGTGTTTTCAGAGGCCAAACCTTCCAAAGTGCACACACACCTGAGTGGAGCTGCTTCTGCAGGAAATGAACAGTACTGTGAGTTTTCTAGGTGCGGGAATCGAACACAGTTATCATAATAATTACAATTTAAACGGTAATACTAACCGTCGGACATTTTACCACAGTTTATCATTATACCAGTTATCATTACATCCCTGGTTTCATCTATATAATACCACATGGTTGTGCTACTGCTGTCAGGTGACTGCGCGAACCTCCCTTTCCCACAAGCATGTCGTGACAAAATTCCTCAGATGGCCGAGTTCTGTCTGTTTGTAAACACATGGTTTTGTTTGTGGTGGATGGAACTAAGAAACCGTTCACTGTAATGACAGAGATTCAGCTGAGGAACGACAGACAGACGAACACATTCATGAAACTGAAGATAGGACTGAAGATGGACAGATCTGAGGAAACACTGGTCACGAAAGTGTCCCGCACCTTTAAATGTAATATATAATGTTCCAGTAATATGAAAGTAACAAGTACATTCCTGTATCTAATACTGGACTTTTGTCAATTCTAGGAGTTCACACCTGAACTATCATCTGAGTCTGGACTCATTTCATACAGGTACCAGGTTCACTCTGTCACTGCTAATGCTGTCAACACTCATGCATGTTTATAGTGTTCATCCTGCAGCAGCTGCTCATTCACATCATGTCCACAAATACACTTTGTTCCTCTGACTTTAACCCTTTCATGCATGAATTATGAGAACCTTAGTCAATATTTTTTTCTTGAGTAATTTTATTCCTTTTTAGGCATGAAAAAAACAATGCAATTTAAATTTGTTTATGAACCTATTTTTCATTGAGTTACAAAAATGTCCACTTAGCTGGACACCACACGTTTAATTTTTTAAGTAAGGAAACATTTATTTATAGCCCATCATTAGAAATTGATGTTCTGTATGAAAACTATGAAATAAGCACATCTTTAATGCCATTTTCTCACATTTTAACATACTCTAATATTAGTTGTTACTCACTTCATGGAGATAATATGCAAAAAAAAAAACATTTTGTATAAGAAAACTGTTAATTACAGTCTAATAACAATCAGCAACTGATTTACACTAAAACATGTTAGTGCAGATCAGGTTTATGAAGAGCAGCAACAGTACGGTAATGGTCTGAATGTCAGTGTAGTATTATGGGATGGTGCATGAGTGTCCACTGTGTTGGCTGATATGGAACTGAAACAACAAAAGCCATGAATATACAAGAGAACAGCTGAAGAACTGTCCACTGGAATGACCACTGGAGTGACCACTGGAGTGACCACTATGCATGAAAGGGTTAAAGGCACCACAGTACCTACATTTATCAGTAAACTGTACATTGCTCCCCAACTCTGGAACTCCTGCCACCGGAGCTCAGAAATACCACTTCACTCCCTCTCTTCAAACCCAAACTCAAACCCATCTGTTTAGGACCGCTTTCCCTTTATGACCATAATTGCATTGTCCAATTTTTAACCTACCTTGTACTTGTTACTCTTTTTTTGTTGCTTCTTTTAAACT
The DNA here is from genome assembly GCF_902148855.1 of Sphaeramia orbicularis. Lineage (NCBI taxonomy): Eukaryota > Metazoa > Chordata > Actinopteri > Kurtiformes > Apogonidae > Sphaeramia > Sphaeramia orbicularis. Next base: position 50,266 of record NW_021941614.1, read on the forward strand.
CACCTGTTTTACAGTACGGTGTCCTTGAGTGCCAAGAAAGGCACCTATAAATAAAATGTATTATTATTATATATTGGGTAAAATTATTATTATTATCATTATTATTATTATTATTATTATTATTATTATTATTACCCCTCCGGTATCCGGGCACACTTTGCACTTTGTGTTAAAAAGCTTAATATTATTTTTCACAATTTAAATAAGGTTAGAATTCAAAAGTTGTTCATTTTTGCATGATCTTTAAAATTCTGTCCACCAACTTAAATGTGCACATTGTAAACAAAAGGAAATGACCAGACTAGCATCTGTCTGCCAAGTGTGCCTAAAATGCACTATTTCTAACATTTAATATGTATGATTAGGACTGAGCTGGATTTACAAAAATAAAATCAAATTAGAGCAGAAAAATAAATCAATATATAATATTTAATAGTTTGATTTATAGGTGTGCATTTTACACACATTTGGTGACAGATGCTAGTATTTTTAAACATTTGACCTAGCGGCAAAAATAATAATGCAAATTAACCAGTGTTGGAGTTAATCATTGACATATGCCAGGATGAAAAATTCTAATAATATGTGATCCACTTTTTATGGAGTATATTGAAAAAAAAAATTTTTTTTGTGTTTTTTGCATCGAAAAAAAATGGTTTGTTTCCATTACAAACACGGCATTTAAAGGGTTAAAAAATGTGACAATTATTGAGTATTTGGTATTTTTATTTATGGCTGAAGTTGATGAAATAGAAAAAAGTGTAAAAGAATTAAAAACAAACTGTGTGAAAATTTTTGACATTATTCCACAGGTGTGTGAAAACGCACACTTGGTGTTTAGTAAGGGCCTTGGAGGACGTGATACCAGAGGGTTAAGTAAAAGGTCTGATGGAGATTGTTTGTGTTGTCATAATTTCTGCAGCACTCGGAGCTAAAACCACGGTTAATGATCAGAGTAAAGGGTTAAAGCAGAGTCTTGTTTTTGTTGTTGAATGTTGAGACAAACACAGACTGAAGACACTCCACTCAGGACACAGTTCACTTCCACTGGACGTTAAACCTGCAGCCTCCACGTGGACAGAGGACAGTAACAGGACCGCTCTGTGTCTCCCAGGTTCAGGTGTCCTCATTCAGGTGCCTTCCGTTGTACTCGGACTGGATTGGTGTTTGTTGTGGCTCGGGAGGCGGGGCTGATCTACAGGACCGTCCAATGGGATGAGCTCCTCCTCCAGTCAGCTGGCAGGACGCCTGCAGGGCCGCTGTTCAGTATCGAGTGTCCTGAGAACGCCGTTTGGCAGCTCCACCTCCCGCACTGTGAGACGAAGCACGGTAAGAAAGTTCAACAGCTGAACCGTGATCCTGCCGACATCTGCCAGAGGACGTGTTCATCAGACACATGAAGCCCTCCATCCTCAGGTTCATCTGTTCACACACTGTGGTGAGGTGGTTGTGAGTGAAAACTGAAGGCTGTGTGTTTTTACAGGTCAACGCTCTAAAAGCCTGCTGTCTGTCGTCCACATCACTGATGATGGAATGGAGTTCACTGACACTCTGGAGATCACAGACACTCATGTGGTCATCAACGTCCAACATCTGTCCCTGTTTGGCCTCACCTGGATGTTGGAAATGATTCAAAACCTGATCTCAGTTAGCGGTCATATTATCGAATCAGTTACTCAGTTCACTAAAGCAGTCAGTGGCCAAGTTCTGCTGTTCCTGGCACCACCAAACCCAAGAACACAGAGACAAAACCTCAATATGTTACTGCTGCCGAGGAACGTCCCTTTAGACGAGGTAAAGGTTAATGGAACTAATAACTGTTTTATTTTTAGGCTTGAATCTTCTTATTTTAACATCAGCAACAGTAAATAGTCTCAGGTAGTTTGAACAAACATCCACCTATGACGGTCATGTGTAGGCATGGGCATCGAGAACCGGTTCTTTCTGAGAACCGGATCCCAGCAGCTTGATTCTTTGGAATCATTTGCCTGCCTGCTTAACCATTCTGCTTATCGATTCCGCCTTCATTGCGCATGCGCGATGACATCATGCGTACGCTGCATTGTTTTGGTCAGAATGAAGACAACATGGAGTTGAGGTAGAAACGGTCCAAACAGACCAAACCAGGTCCAAACAGACCACACCAGGTCCAAACAGACCACACCAGGTCCAAACAGACCACACCAGGTCTAAACAGACCACACCAGGTCCAAACAGACCACACCAGGTCTAAACAGACCACACCAGGTCTAAACAGACCACACCAGGTCCAAACAGACCACACCAGGTCCAAACAGACCACACCAGGTCTAAACAGACCACACCAGGTCCAAACAGACCACACCAGGTCTAAACAGACCACACCAGGTCCAAACAGACCACACCAGGTCTAAACAGACCACACCAGGTCCAAACAGACCGCACCAGGTCTAAACAGACCGCACCAGGTCCAGTTGAACTCTGTTCAAACATTCGTCCACATGTGATTCATCTGATTCTCTACTCAGCGGTGTTTGTGAATCTAGCGGCAGAGTGAACACCAGACCGTCATCTGGGCCCAGTTCTGGTTCTGGTGCAGGAAACAAACATCGTACCCCCTCAAATACAAGTTTTCAAAGGTAGGGGAAAGGAAATGAGGAGCACAACAACAGGAGACGAGCACAGTCGAACCAGTTCCACGTAGTAGAAATGAGGAAATAGAGGAATTAGTAAAGAGTCTGGAGTTTCACTGGCACTGTATGCCCCCCCCCAAACTGGGCCCGGCGTCATCTGTTCTTATTATTTGTTCGTACTGTATATGTTCTGTTTTCTGTGCAGATGGAAATATAAAAGACAGTTAATGCAAACACACCTGTTTGTACTCTTTTATTCCTTCACCCAATGAGAATCGATAAGGAATCGGAATCGTTAAATTCTTATCGATTCCCATCCCTAGCCCTAACTATAAAGTCTCTCATAAAGGACCGTTTTCTTCCTCCTCTTTAACGTACAGAGGGTGTCTCCTCCCAGACTGAGGCAGGAGGTGGTTCCACAGTAGAGGAGCTGACAGCTGAAGGCTCTAGCTCCTGTCCTACTGTTGGAGGTTCTAGGAACCACCAGTGCACCTGCATGTGGACAGTGCAGTGCTCTAGATGGATTGTATGGACCTAAGAACTATTTGTAAGTGCCAGGCCATGACAGGCTTTCTAAGTGAGGAGGAATATTGGAAGTCTATCCTAGCTTTTACATGGAGCCAGAGCAGAGAAGCCAACACAGGACAAATATGGTCTGTCATACTGGTTCTAGTGAGTACATGGCCAGCAACATTCTGGATGAACTGAAGGGTCTTCATATGAGTCAGTCTTTCTTCAACACTGGTTCAACTGGTTCTTTTTCAGCCTACCAGGCACAACACTGAACTTTAAGAGTTAAATCAGGTGTTGTTGTGTCTGTCTGTATTCAGATAATATGATTATTGTAAATTTACCAACTGCTGACAGTCCAGACTACTTTGTCCTTGTTCTGCATCTGATAACGACTTGCCTTCATTTGACATGAGTGAAGCATCTGGTCATGGCAGTCAACAGATATATATATATATATATATATATATATATATACATATATATATATATATATAAACTATTTATGTGAAACTGGGACTCATTGTAAGGCTGAAGAGAACTGAGGTGATGTCCAATCAGTCTGTTGCTGTATCAGTTGCTGACAAAAATGTTCTAATGTTTGTTCAGGTTGAAGCAAAACAACAAAATGATGTGTACATCAAGGTGGCTGCCACATGTGATCTCATCAAAAACCACAGTTACAGCCTTCACTGTCCCGAAGCCCACAAAGTCCAGCCCAAGGTGAGTCGAAGAAATGATTGTGTCATCAGAGGCTTTGAATCGGCTGTTGTTACCTTTACTTATTACTGAACCTAATGATGGTTTTCAGAAAGCAAAGTTTGACCTGGACTTCGGACCAAATTATCACCCAACATTTCAGATTCGCCTGCCAATAAACACTGACCAAGTATCTTTAACAATTCGAGATCAACGTGAAACAGAGATCTGGGAGAATGATGTAGATCTGGCTGGTAAGACTTTGTCCTGCAGCACCAGTTCACCTGAGAACAGAAAAGAACCATCAGTGCAATCTGTTTTTGGTGCTTCTCACCTGACCTCAACTTTTATTTCACGAATTTTGGACTTAACAGAAAGAAATCCTTACACGGCAGCATGTAGGCCTACCCACACTGTAAAAAAAAACCCCAAACAAACAAAACATAAAAAAGGGCAATATTCTGGCAGCAGGGGCACTGAAAAAATACTGTTAAATAACAAAAAATAACCATCTCATAAAAATATGGTAATGTTCCATAATTAAAATACAGTTTTTTTTTTGCCATAACTTTACATGAGATTTTTTTTTTTTTTTTTTTTTTTTTACTTTTTAATGTTTAATAAAGAATGTTTACATGTATTAAAACAATCAATTTACCTATACATATATATATAAATAATTTTCAGTGAGACTCAGTTGTCCAATCCACTGATAAAAACTGTATTTGGTCAGTTTATCAGTGCTTATACATGTTATACATTCACAAAAATACATTTATTCAACATTTTTGTTTTGAAACCTCCTGTAATTACACAAGATATTTGTCAATGAACAAACAAGTCTGGTTAAACTTATAGAACAAACACTTCCTTTACAGTTAATTGTCAGTAATTTTATCTCTTTTTTTTTCAGTATTAAACTTTAAATTAACGGTTTAATCTCATAAATACAAAAGAAATGTTTGTGAAATTATGATGCATTTGCAAATGTATTTCAACTGTATTTTTCTGTGAAAAAAGAAAAAAATTCTTTTTAAAAAATTGAAATTTTTTGGTTATTCACAGTTACAGTTTTTTCATGTTATTTTCTATTTGATATGTAAAATCACAGTCTATTTGTGTCATTTCATTGATATTTTCCTGTATCTTAAAAATACAGGAAAAATCTGTCAAATAAACGGTGAACATTTTGTTAAATTATAGATTTTTTTTTTTTTTACAGTGCACAATGCCCTCCGTCATGTTCTGATTAAGGGGATTGACATAAATAAATTATAATCAGAATCCAACATTTCTAAAGCAACAAATGCGAACTTTATATAAGAAGCTTTTTTTTTATACAAGAACACCTTTACTATTTCCTGTTTTCAGTGTGAATATACTGTGGTTGTCTTTGGACTCCACAGGTCTGAGATCCAGGTGTGAACTGAACCAATGTTGTCACTTTCAGGTCCTGCTGGAACTGAAGGAAATCTACCAGGGGCTGTGCAGAATGCCACACCAGAGGACACCACGTCTACAGTTCAGTTTAACTTTGTTCATCATGTGTTCAATTTAAGGATAATATACAGCAAATCGATCATTATAGTCAATGAACCTCTGCTTTATGTCGGGTCCTGCATCCACTGTCTGGGTTTATTTCACTACAATGAGCAGCTCCTTGTACGAAATCCTGATTTTTACATAAATGCTGGAATTTATTCACAAATCTGATAAATCTGCAAAACCCACTTTAATGACCTCCTCTGTAGATTTTCATCTAGACCAGGGGTGGCCACCCTGGTCCTGCAGAGCCACTATCCTGCATGTTTTAGATGTATCCCTCTTCCAACACACCTGATTCAAATGATAAACCTATCATCAGTTCTGCAGAAGACGGAATGACCATCAGGTATGTTGGAAGAGGAAAACATCTAAAACATGCAGGATAGTGACTCTGCAGGACCAGGGTTGACCACCCCTGATCTAGACAAACTTGACAACACGGCAAAAAAAAAAAAACTCCTTTCATGTGGTAATACATATCATATTGAAATACTTTTTTTATCCATGTTTACTTCATCCACTTATACAAGTCCCACCCTGTTTACTTTAAGCAAAACCAGGACCTGGATGAGGATCTTTTCCACCTGAAATCCAGTCTGATTTAGTTCAAATACAGAGCCACAACAGTCCACGTACATCCGTAGAAATAAAGACTGATCACTTCGACAGCTCTGTCGAGACACATCAAATGTTTGCTTTACGACTGTAATACAAAATATACTGTATTTATATTAATGGGAACAAAAAGCTGTTTTCTCAGTAAAAAGTAACACATTAACTGGAGCCACTCTCCTGGCTTTGGCATCATATGCCTCGTTTCCACTACGTGGTACCAGCTCGACTCGACTCAGCCTTTTTGCATTTCCATTACAAAAAAAGACCTGGAATCTGGTACCTGGTACTACTTTTTTGGTATCACCTCCGCTGGGGTTCCAGGACTGGGGACCAGATACTAAAAGGTGACACTGTGTAAACACTGCAGACCACTGATTGGTCAGACAGTCGTCTCTGTGCCCCGCCCTTTTACAAAACAGATGCAGAAGTTTCCAGTAAATCTGTCAGTAGGTGACTCCACATGATGACAGTCTGTAAAACTACACCAAGGTTTGTCCAGGAGGTTCAGACGCAAACATTCTGCACGAGTTTGATGAGACAAAACGCAATGAGTGAGTTTATCAGCAACTGTGAGCAGACGACACGGAAGTAAGGCGCTCCATCGCTATGATGACCAGGTACTGGAAAGTGGGTAGTATCCTGGAATGGAAACGGTCTGGAATAAGACCTGGTACCTGAGTCGAGTCAAGTCGAGTCGAGCCGGTTCCATGTAGTGGAAACACGACATTAGTTTTATGGTGGATAGAGGCTGTGACACTCACTGGTGCTTGACTATGATGCATATACTAACAGTTTGGAAATACTAGAACACTGGCTTCATTGTGAAGACACGTTCTGAATCCATCTCCGTTCCTGTCAGAGTCGACAAACTTCAAGACAGACAGCAGAATAAACAGAATCAGTTCATCTATGATTGAGACCAACACTCAGAACAGACACAGTAGAGTTTCTATGACAACATCATCAGAAGTCTGGCTCCTCTTCACCTTCTGCATAAACTGTTGATTAATTCAACCTGAGTTTTTCCAGTGGAACTGATCATCTGTCTGAACACTGACCTGTTTTTAAAACCGTCTTTCAGGCTGAAACTCTTCTGCACATCCTGGACGAACTGGGAGGAAAGGATTTTAAGACCTTCAAGTGGCACCTCCATCATCAAGTGGTGGATGACATCCATCCAATTCCAGTCCACCAGTTGGAAAAGGCAGAGAGGACAGATGTGGTGGATCTGATGGTGCAGACGTACGAGGAGTGTGGAGCTGTGGAGGTGACCAAGACACTTTTACAGAAGATCAGTAGGATGGATCTGGTGAAGAAGCTGCCGAACATCTGCTGAGGAACACAAGGTCAGTTACAGGGAGAACAGTAGGACATTTAGACATTCATTATATCAGTTGGATCTGGAGAAAAGATTCTCAGATGATCTTTGAAGGTCAGTCCACAGTTTGAATGACCATTTTTCTCACCTTACACCATTTTCCAGTGCAGGAACTTTTAGCTTTACCCGGAACTTTGAAAAACCCTGGTGCGTTTCCTCCTAAATTACCTGGGTAAAAATCTTCCCCTTGCCCCCAAACTTACCCCAAAGAAGTTCCTAAGAGGGAGGTAGTACTTTTCAGATTACCTGAAAAAAAAAAGTTTAGGGGTGGGGCTGTGTGCTGGAGAACGCTGATTGGTGGACTACACTTGCAGCTTTCCACATTCCACCCACCCGCCATTAAGCCACTGTGTGGCAGCAAACTTTATTTTGTTAATTTCATTTCCACAAGCTTTGTCTTTTGATAATTTGGAAAATGGACCAAACGAGAAGCTACAACAAGTGGATGGACGACAAGGTCCAGGCTCCTTTTTGAGGGCATTTGCAGAAGAGGAAATTCAGACAAACTCGAATCGGCAACATTAAACAATTGAGTTTATTTAAAATTAAGCAACAAGCTGGCAGAGCTAAATGTAAGACACGCCTAAACAAATACGAGAAAAGATGAAGAAACCTAAGCAGGATTATAATGCTGCATTTCCACTATGTGGTACCGGCTCGACTCGGTATTCCTGGACACCGTTTCCATTAAAGGATACTACTGACTTTACAGTACCTGGACATCATAGCGATGCGGCGCGTTATTTCCGTGTCGTCTGCTCAGAGAGTTGCTGAAAACTCCCTCGTTTCGTGTTGTCTCGTCTGAATTTTTATGTCGGCCACCAAAGACTGAATCTCCTTGAGTGAATGGTGTAGTTTTGGGCTGTTATCATGTGGATTAACCTGCCGCTATATTTACTGTAAACTTCTGCATCTGTTTTTTGTAAAATGGTGGGTCACAGAGAAAACTCTGACCAATCAGTGGTCTGCGGTGTTTATACGTCATGGTTTAGTATCGCTTGGAACCTCGGTGGAGGTGGTACCAAAAAGCCAGTACCGGGTACTAGATTCCAGGTCCTTTTTCGTAATGGAAACGCAAAAAGGCCGAGTCGAGTTGAGCCGGTACCACGTAGCGGAAACACGGCATAAGAAACTAAAAGACCACAACATTTTTTGAGAGGATGCACACAATGCAAGACAGCCAAAGAAGGAGTTCCAGACTGGCTTCAGACTGTCCTGGACAAGCTTGTCCAGATCTCAAGGTGCCTTTTTTTTTTTTTTTTTGCACCATTTGCTTTTCAATTTTTAATTAAAAAAAAAAAAAAAAAAAAAAAAAAAAAAAAAAAATATATATATATATATATATATATATATATATATAAAGTTCCAACCTAATATTGTCTGTTCATTTACAAGGCATCAAAATAAAAGTACTTTTTTAAGTAATATGCAGTAGAATTAAAATGCAGGCATTTGTGTAACGGGTTTGGTAAGGACCCAAATGCAGTACAGTGGGCAACTGAAGGGGTTCAGAAATGTCTTTATTGAAGACACTCAGCACAGAAAGCAGGATAATCAGAATGAGTCTGGACCAGAGTTCATCTCTCAAACAGCGCCTTAAAGCCATGTGCTGGAAGCTCAGCGTGGCGGTCGAAGCAGAGATTAGGAGACTGAGATTAGTCTGATGAATCCACTGGTGGAGTCAAAGAGCCGGTGAGGAGCGAGCAGCAGGTGAGTCAGGGACAGGTGTGGGGTTTGAAACCGGATGAGCGGATAGAAGACCAGGAGCGCAGAGACTGGAGACGTGGTCCAGAGCAGAAGGCAGGTGGGTTTACAGCAGGGGTGTCAAACATGCAGCCCGGGGGCCAAATGCAGCCCGCCAAAGTGTCCAGTTCGGCCCCTGGGATGTTTTTGCCAAGTGCAAAAAATCCACAGTCTTGAATTGAATTAAGCAAAAAAAAAAAAAAAAATTAGCTTGAATTAAGGAAAAAAAAATCTTCAATTAAGTAAAAAAAAAAAAAAAATCTTGAATTAAGCCAAAAAAAAAGTCAATTAAGTAAAAAAATAAAAAATAAAAAAAATCTTGAATTAAACCAAAAAAAATCTAGAATTAAAAACTTAATTTTTTTTATTTGTTTTAGTGCAAAAAATAACATTAAATTATGAAAATATTTACATTTACAAACTATCCTGTACCACTAGAATGTGACTAGCCTGAAAAATATGAACAACCTGAAATGTCTAAAGAAAATTTAGCACAATTTGAACCATTTTTCTGCCTGTTACTAAGTGTTTAGTGTCTTTGTAGATCTGAACCTACATCCACCTGTATAGAACCAACATCCACCTGTATAGAACCAACAACCACCTGCATAGAACCAACATCCACCTGCATAGAACCAACAACCACCTGCATAGAACCAACAGCACCACTGTTCACAACTACACTGAATACAACAGCAGTCCACCTGTAGTAGACCCTGTCCAGTTAGTCCACCTGTAGTAGACCCTGTCCAGTTAGTCCACCTGTAGTAGACCCTGTCCAGTTAGTCCAGCTGTAGTAGACCCTGTCCAGTTAGTCCAGCTGTAGTAGACCCTGTCCAGTTAGTCCAGCTGTAGTAGACCCTGTCCAGTTAGTCCACCTGTAGTAGACCCTGTCCAGTTAGTCCAGCTGTAGTAGACCCTGTCCAGTTAGTCCAGCTGTAGTAGACCCTGTCCAGTTAGTCCAGCTGTAGTAGACCCTGTCCAGTTAGTCCAGCTGTAGTAGACCCTGTCCAGTTAGTCCAGCTGTAGTAGACCCTGTCCAGTTAGTCCACCTGTAGTAGACCCTGTCCAGTTAGTCCACCTGTAGTAGACCCTGTCCAGTTAGTCCAGCTGTAGTAGACCCTGTCCAGTTAGTCCACCTGTAGTAGACCCTGTCCAGTTAGTCCAGCTGTAGTAGACCCTGTCCAGTTAGTCCAGCTGTAGTCCCCCTCCTGTCCAGTTAGTCCAGCTGTAGTCCCCCTCCTGTCCAGTTAGTCCAGCTGTAGTCCCCCTCCTGTCCAGTTAGTCCACCTGTAGTAGACCCTGTCCAGTTAGTCCACCTGTAGTCCCCCTCCTGTCCAGTTAGTCCAGCTGTAGTCCCCCTCCTGTCCAGTTGGTGTCAGTGTTCATATTAGTCAGTGTCAGTCTTGTGTGGTCGTTTCTGTGACTTCAGCCTAAATTCGATGCTCCTTTGCTCGTGCAAACTGTGCACACAGCTGAGTCTCCTTATTTTAAAGCCCAGTAAATATGATGACACTGAGAAACGTGGAGAAAAAAGAGGGACTGATGGTGAAGGATGACGGACGAGCGAGGAATACTGCAGTTTTTATGGCATTTGGTGTGTTCTATGTACGCACTTTCTGCCTTTCCTGTGTTATTAGATGGCATGTCCATTTGTGCGTAGATCTGTGGTTCACAGAAGCTGAACTCTAACCCTCAGTGCATGAGAACACACCAGTTCACAGTGAAGGACAGAATGATGCCAGTGGTGACATCAGGTTGGTTTATCAGCAGCAGCAACTCCAGCTGCTGCATCACTCAGATGTTTCTGAACATTAAATACGACTGAATAGATCTGTTTAGCATTAAAAAATAAAAAATTTAAATGACAGATAATAATATGTTATGACATAATTTTTACGATCCTGTCCGTCCAAATGACGGACAATAACAATGTCTAGCGCAACCTCTGGTCAGTATACTTCCTCAAACACAAAAATGAAGCTACCATGACAACAGAAACGTTTCTAGCAGACTGTGCACTTTACGGCGCTGTTAAGTGCATTCGATCAGATAATGGTACTGAATTCTCCTTTCAGACTATTGAGAGAAAAGGGTATAAAACATGAAACATCTGCACCTTATTCTCCTCACCAGAATGGGACAGCTGAGAGACAAAGGAGAACTCATTTTGAAATGAGAAGGTGCCTGTCATTGGAAAAGGAACTAGCCAAAGCAGTGTGGCCTTATGCTATTCAAAATGCTGCTGACATTCACAACAGGTGCTATAATAACAGAACTAAAAGCCCACCCTGTGAGATGATAACAGGCAAGAGACCAGATCTCTCAAAACTGTGGATATTTGGATCTGAGTGTCATGTGTATATTCGTGATCACAAGAAACTTGACCCCAGATGTGAAAAAGGAATTTTTATGGGTTATAGTAAAAATAGTCCTGCATACCTGGTTTATAATCTTCACACAGGAAAGGTGTCAAAGCATAGATTGGTAAAATTTATCACAAAGAGCCCAGTTGAACAGGCTGAACAACAAACACAGACTGAAGAATATGACTCAGAAATACAAACATACAGCCGCAAAACACCCAGGGAACAAAATGAAAATGTTACTGTAGGTGAACCATCCCAGAACTGTGAAGGAGAAACAGATGAAGTGGACTGTGACAGTAGAAATAAAGGAAACTGAGCAACAAAATCAACATGAACGCTGTCCAAGAAGGGAAACAAAACCCCCAAAATACTTGGAGGATTACACATCAAACTGCAAAGATGAGTCTAATGTAACCTATAGAAGTGTTGATTATTGTTACAGGGCAGCCTGTGGAATCCTGCAAACATATAGAGAGGCCATGATGTCAGCAGAGGCATCCAGGTGGGAGCAGGCCATGGCAGAGGAGATGGACTCCCTCAAAGAAAATGAGACTTTTGAATTGACTACATTACCTGAAGGTAGAACTACTGGGGGTGGAAAATGGGTGTACGCACTTCAGGAAAATGAACAAGGAAGAGTGTTCAAAGCTAGATTTGTGCCAGAAGGTTATAGCCAGACAGAAGGAATCGACTACCATGAAACATTCGCACCAACAGCTGGCATTACATCTGTGCACGCTCTGATGCAGATAGCTGTCCAGAATAACTTTACTGTTCACCAGATGGACGTGAAGACGGCATATTTACATGGCCCCATAGATGAAGAAATATTCATGGATCAACCTGAGGGTTTTGAACAAACAGGCTGAGAAAAGCAGTTGGTGTATAAGTTAAAGAAATCTCTTTATGGGTTAAAACAATCGGGTCAAAATTGGTGCAAACTTTTAAATGATTACCTGGAACAAAAAGACTTCAAGAGAAACCTGTCTGATCACTGTGTGTACAGAAAATGTGTGGAAAATGAAAGTGTACTTGTCATCATTTGGGTAGATGATTTAATAATAGCTGCAAGTAATGCTGAATTACTTCAAGCATTTAAAGACACAATGAGCTCCAAATTCAATGTGAAGGACTTGGGGAAAATATCCTATTTCCTTGGGTTTGAACAAAAAGAGGGTGAAATCAGAATGAACCAGAAAAAATACAATGAAAGAATGCTTGAACGCTTTGGCATGTCTGAGTGCAGACCCAGGTCTACACCTTGTGAGTTAAAACCAGACACCACTATTAATGAAGAAATGACAAACATGAGACTGTTAACCCTCCAGAAGACCGGGAGGTCGTGGGCAGTCTTATTTATGCCGTGACCTGCACAAGACCAGAGATATATCTGTGTTGTATAATGTTACTGTCTTTTTTTCTTGTAATGTTATGTTATCTTTTTCTTGTATGTTATGTAATGTCTTTTTCCTGTAATGTTTTCAGTCAGTGAAGACGCATTTCCCCACGGGGACCAATAAATTAAATCTAAATCTAATCTAAGATGGGTTGTTAGCAAACTCTCACAAACTTTAGCACAGCCTACAAGAGAAGATTTAGTGACAGCAAAACATGCCATCAGATGCCTCAAAGGCACAAATGACTATGAGTTGGTCTTCAAGAAAAACAGTGAAGAACTCAATCTAGAGGCATTTAGTGACTGACTGGGCCTCCTCTGTCAAAGACAGACGCAGTACGACAGCGTACTGTTTCGCTCTTACAAAACAAGGTCCTGTGATAGCTTAACAACTGTGGCATTATCAACTTGTGAAGCTGAGTACATAGGTTTAACAGCCACTGCACAGGAAAGCATGTACTTAACTGTTAAATGGGATGGACAATAAGATGTACACATGCACTACAACATTTGGAGACAATCAAGGAACAACTGCTCTGACTGAAAATCCAGTGAACAGACAGAGGTCAAAGCACATCGATGTAAAATATCATTTTATTCAAGAAACTTTAAATCAGGGAAGGATCAACATTGTGTACTGCCCGTCAGAGGTTATGAGTGCAGACATACTGACAAAACCTGTGACGAGCAAAAATACTGAAATTCCAAAAAGGGTTCTTTGGAAAAATGTGAGTTTCTTGTGGGTAAACAGCATGAGAACAAGAGTGGGTGTTAGATTTATGTTCTCATGTACAAATGTTATTTATGCACATTTGGACTTGTTTGTGTTTTCTTCTGTTACTTATTTTTTCTTGTACATGCACTTTTTATTTTGTACTCTTTTAAGTTGAAGGTCAGTGTTCTGTACTTCCGGCTGATGACCTCACTTCCTCACTTTGCCTCCCACCAGAATATGAGAAATGTCCTCCTTTAGACGTTTCAGTACACTGGGACTCACAGTTATTTGACTCTGCTTTGTTTACTCGAATATTATCTAGTACTTAGCAGTACCAGTCATTGTAATACTGTCACTAGATATGAAATCGATTTTACTTTGAAATTACTTAGTTACTTCCAGGAACTGCTGTGTAATCAGTGGCCTATAATTTAAAGGTTTACCAAAAAGACTAATGATCATTTTGAAATTATTCTGATTTTAATTTGTAAACACTACTGAGAAGACCTGAACCCACCAGACTTGGACCCACAAGACCTGAACCCACCAGACCTGGACCCACCAGACCTGGACCCACCAGACCTGAACCCACCAGACCTGAACCCACCAGACACAACTGAACCTGAACCCACCAGACCTGAACCCACCAGACACAACTGAACCTGAACCCACCAGACCTGAACCCACAAGACACAACTGAACCTGAACCCACCAGACCTGAACCCACCAGACAAAACTGAACCTGAACCCACCAGACCTGAACCCACCAGACAAAACTGAACCTGAACCCACCAGACCTGAACCCACCAGACACAACTGAACCTGAACCCACCAGACAAAACTGAACCTGAACCCACCAGACCTGAACCCACCAGACAAAACTGAACCTGAACCCACCAGACCTGAACCCACCAGACACAACTGAACCTGAACCCACCAGACAAAACTGAACCTGAACCCACCAGACCTGAACCCACCAGACAAAACTGAACCTGAACCCACCAGACCTGAACCCACCAGACACAACTGAACCTGAACCCACCAGACCTGAACCTACCAGACAAAACTGAACCTGAACCCACCAGACCTGAACCCACAAGACACAACTGAACCTGAACCCACCAGACCTGAACCCACCAGACACAACTGAACCTGAACCCACCAGACAAAACTGAACCTGAACCCACCAGACCTGAACCCACCAGACAAAACTGAACCTGAACCCACCAGACCTGAACCCACCAGACACAACTGAACCTGAACCCACCAGACAAAACTGAACCTGAACCCACCAGACCTGAACCCACCAGACAAAACTGAACCTGAACCCACCAGACCTGAACCCACCAGACACAACTGAACCTGAACCCACCAGACCTGAACCTACCAGACAAAACTGAACCTGAACCCACCAGACCTGAACCCACAAGACACAACTGAACCTGAACCCACCAGACCTGAACCCACCAGACAAAACTGAACCTGAACCCACCAGACAAAACTGAACCTGAACCCACCAGACCTGAACCCACCAGACAAAACTGAACCTGAACCCACCAGACCTGAACCCACCAGACACAACTGAACCTGAACCCACCAGACCTGAACCACCAGACAAAACTGAACCTGAACCCACCAGACCTGAACCTACCAGACAAAACTGAACCTGAACCCACCAGACCTGAACCCACAAGACACAACTGAACCTGAACCCACCAGACCTGAACCCACCAGACAAAACTGAACCTGAACCCACAAGACACAACTGAACCTGAACCCACCAGACCTGAACCCACCAGACACAACTGAACCTGAACCCACCAGACCTGAACCCACCAGACAAAACTGAACCTGAACCCACCAGACCTGAACCCACCAGACACAACTGAACCTGAACCCACCAGACCTGAACCCACCAGACCTGAACCTACCAGACAAAACTGAACCTGAACCCACCAGACCTGAACCCACCAGACAAAACTGAACCTGAACCCACCAGACAAAACTGAACCTGAACCCACCAGACCTGAACCCACCAGACAAAACTGAACCTGAACCCACCAGACCTGAACCCACCAGACAAAACTGAACCTGAACCCACCAGACCTGAACCTACCAGACAAAACTGAACCTGAACCCACCAGACAAAACTGAACCTGAACCCACCAGACCTGAACCCACCAGACACAACTGAACCTGAACCCACCAGACCTGAACCCACCAGACCAAACTGAACCTGAACCCACCAGACCTGAACCTACCAGACAAAACTGAACCTGAACCCACCAGACCTGAACCCACCAGACAAAACTGAACCTGAACCCACCAGACCTGAACCCACCAGACACAACTGAACCTGAACCCACCAGACCTGAACCCACCAGACACAACTGAACCTGAACCCACCAGACCTGAACCCACCAGACCAAACTGAACCTGAACCCACCAGACCTGAACCTACCAGACAAAACTGAACCTGAACCCACCAGACCTGAACCCACCAGACACAACCGAACCTGAACCCACCAGACCTGAACCCACCAGACCTGAACCTACCAGACAAAACTGAACCTGAACCCACCAGACCTGAACCCACAAGACACAACTGAACCTGAACCCACCAGACCTGAACCCACCAGACAAAACTGAACCTGAACCCACCAGACCTGAACCCACCAGACAAAACTGAACCTGAACCCACCAGACAAAACTGAACCTGAACCCACCAGACAAAACTGAACCTGAACCCACCAGACCTGAACCCACCAGACAAAACTGAACCTGAACCCACCAGACCTGAACCCACCAGACACAACTGAACCTGAACCCACCAGACAAAACTGAACCTGAACCCACCAGACCTGAACCCACCAGACAAAACTGAACCTGAACCCACCAGACCTGAACCCACCAGACACAACTGAACCTGAACCCACCAGACCTGAACCACCAGACAAAACTGAACCTGAACCCACCAGACCTGAACCTACCAGACAAAACTGAACCTGAACCCACCAGACCTGAACCCACAAGACACAACTGAACCTGAACCCACCAGACCTGAACCCACCAGACAAAACTGAACCTGAACCCACCAGACCTGAACCCACCAGACAAAACTGAACCTGAACCCACCAGACAAAACTGAACCTGAACCCACCAGACCTGAACCCACCAGACACAACTGAACCTGAACCCACCAGACCTGAACCCACCAGACACAACTGAACCTGAACCCACCAGACCTGAACCCACCAGACACAACTGAACCTGAACCCACCAGACCTGAACCCACCAGACACAACTGAACCTGAACCCACCAGACCTGAACCCACCAGACACAACTGAACCTGAACCCACCAGACCTGAACCCACCAGACACAACTGAACCTGAACCCACCAGACAAAACTGAACCTGAACCCACCAGACCTGAACCCACCAGACACAACTGAACCTGAACCCACCAGACCTGAACCCACCAGACCTGAACCTACCAGACAAAACTGAACCTGAACCCACCAGACCTGAACCCACCAGATACAACTGAACCTGAACCCACCAGAACCTGAACCCACCAGACACAACCGAACCTGAACCCACCAGACCTGAACCCACCAGACCTGAACCTACCAGACAAAACTGAACCTGAACCCACCAGACCTGAACCCACAAGACACAACTGAACCTGAACCCACCAGACCTGAACCCACCAGACAAAACTGAACCTGAACCCACCAGACCTGAACCCACCAGACAAAACTGAACCTGAACCCACCAGACAAAACTGAACCTGAACCCACCAGACCTGAACCCACCAGACAAAACTGAACCTGAACCCACCAGACCTGAACCCACCAGACACAACTGAACCTGAACCCACCAGACCTGAACCCACCAGACAAAACTGAACCTGAACCCACCAGACAAAACTGAACCTGAACCCACCAGACAAAACTGAACCTGAACCCACCAGACCTGAACCCACCAGACACAACTGAACCTGAACCCACCAGACAAAACTGAACCTGAACCCACCAGACCTGAACCCACCAGACAAAACTGAACCTGAACCCACCAGACCTGAACCCACCAGACACAACTGAACCTGAACCCACCAGACAAAACTGAACCTGAACCCACCAGACCTGAACCCACCAGACAAAACTGAACCTGAACCCACCAGACCTGAACCCACCAGACACAACTGAACCTGAACCCACCAGACCTGAACCACCAGACAAAACTGAACCTGAACCCACCAGACCTGAACCTACCAGACAAAACTGAACCTGAACCCACCAGACCTGAACCCACAAGACACAACTGAACCTGAACCCACCAGACCTGAACCCACCAGACAAAACTGAACCTGAACCCACCAGACCTGAACCCACCAGACAAAACTGAACCTGAACCCACCAGACAAAACTGAACCTGAACCCACCAGACCTGAACCCACCAGACAAAACTGAACCTGAACCCACCAGACCTGAACCTACCAGACAAAACTGAACCTGAACCCACCAGACAAAACTGAACCTGAACCCACCAGACCTGAACCCACCAGACAAAACTGAACCTGAACCCACCAGACCTGAACCCACCAGACACAACTGAACCTGAACCCACCAGACCTGAACCAACCAGACACAACTGAACCTGAACCCACCAGACCTGAACCCACCAGACACAACTGAACCTGAACCCACCAGACCTGAACCCACAAGACACAACTGAACCTGAACCCACCAGACCTGAACCCACCAGACACAACTGAACCTGAACCCACCAGACCTGAACCCACCAGACACAACCGAACCTGAACCCACCAGACCTGAACCCACCAGACACAACTGAACCTGAACCCACCAGACTTGAACCCACCTAACAAAACTGAACCTGAACCCACCAGACCTGAACCTACCAGAAAAAACTGAACCTGAACCCACCAGACCTGAACCCACCAGACAAAACTGAACCTGAACCCACCAGACCTGAACCTACCAGACAAAACTGAACCTGAACCCACCAGACCTGAACCCACCAGACAAAACTGAACCTGAACCCACCAGACCTGAACCTACCAGACAAAACTGAACCTGAACCCACCAGACCTGAACCCACCAGACAAAACTGAACCTGAACCCACCAGACCTGAACCCACCAGACACCACTGAACCTGAACCCACCAGACAAAATTGAACCCAAGAAAATGTAGAAAAACTCAGTCACTCTGATGTCACTCAACACTGATATCATGGGGGTCAAATGTGGCCCAGGGGAGTCTAATGCTGCTGTGGGGGGGTCTAATGTGGTCCAAGGTGTTCTAATGTAGTCCAGGGGGGTCTAATGTGGCCCAGGAGGGTCTAATTTGGCCCAGGGGAGTCTAATCTGGTTTAGACCACTTTAACCCAGGCATGTTCTGGCCTGGGTCTATGGTTTGGTCTGTTCTAGTCGACACATCTCTACACTGTAAAAAAAAATCTGTAATTGAACAGAATTTTCATTGTTTATTTGACAGATTTTTCCTGTGTTTTTAAGATACAGGAAAATATCAATGAAATGACAAAAACAGACTGTGATTTTACATGTCAAATGGAAAATAACACGAAAAACCTGTAACTGTGAAGAACCAAAAAAAATTCCATTTTTTAAAAGAATTTTTTTTTCTTTTTTCACAGAACAATACAGTTAAAATACATTTGCAAATATATCGTAATTTCACAAGTATTTATTTTCTATTATGAGATTAAACTGTTAATTTAAAGTTTAATACTGTAAAAAAAATAAATAAATAAAAAAAAAATAATAAAATAAAATAAAATAAAATAAAATAAATAAATAAAATAAAACCAGATAAAATTACTGACAGTTAACGGTAACAGAAGTATTAGTTCTGTCAGTTGAACCAGACTTGTTTGTTCATTGACAAATATCTTGTGTAATTACAGGAGGTTTCACAACAAAACTGTTGAATAAATGTATTTTTTTGAATGTATAACATGTATAAGCACTGATAAACTGTCCAAATACAGTTTTTATCAGTGGATTGGACAACTGAGTCTCACTGAAAATTATTTATACATATATTTATAGGGAATTGGATTGTTTTAATACATGTAAATATTCTTTATTAAACATTAAAAAGTAAAAAAAAACAAAAAACAAAGTAAAATCTCATGTAAAGTTAGGGCAAAAAACTGTATTTGAATTATGGAAAATTACCGTACTTTCATGAGATGGTTATTTTCCGTTATTTTACAGTATTTTTTCGCCACCCCTGTTGCTGGAACATTACGGTTTTTTTTTTACCGTTTTTTTTTTTTTTTTTTTTTTTTACAGTGTACTCTGAACTGAATCTACTGCTCAGTGGATCAGAACCTCCGTCACCATCGTATGAACTCATGGGATGATCCAGGACGACAAACACACATTTGTTTCCATGGAAACCTCGTAGATTCAAAACTCCACCCACAGAATGTGTCATCAGTGTCCAATAAACCCTGGATTCACAGCAGTATTGAAGGATGGATTCAGATTGGTCAATGCCAGCGTTGGACCGTTTGTTCTTCATGTAGAACAGACTTTTTCAGTTGGACTTTGAAAAATCCAACTGTTTACTTCAGCTGAAGCTTTAATTTCAGGTTAAACTCAGTATCTGAACTCAGTCTGGACACAGAAACATTAATTCACTGAGTTGAGCTGATTTTTATCTTCACACACTTCCTGTTTTTCTGTCCATACAGGTGTCACGAGGCTCAACGACAGCATCAGCCAATCAGCTATCTACATCTGTATATCTATTACTGTGGTCACCATAGCAACCAGGGACCACAGGAACCCAGTGTGGTTGGGTTCAAGTCTTTCCATCCAATGATATGGATCAGAAAAGTGATGAGTGAGATAGTGGGTGAACCAGCAGATCTGTTTGAAAACCAAACCCTCTGTTACTGATCAGAAGAAAAAAGTTACATATGTTTGTACTTTAAGAGGAAATTTAAGAATGCACCTCAAATGCATTAGAACCTTTAAGGGTGAACTCAATTTGATCATTTTGAAACTTTTGAAATCAACTGTTCAATGCTTCAGTACTTTTTATATAACATGAGTTTTTTAAAATTTCCTTTTATTTTAGATAATTTTCTGTATTTGATTGGATTTTGATTTTATTTAAGCTATTTGCTTCATTGTGTAATTGTAATTAATTTAGTTTCATTTTAATTTAATTTATTAGAATTTTTTTATGTATTTAATTTTATTTCACATTATTATATTTTCTATTTTACATTGATTCTATTTCTATTTAAGTTTTTTCATCTATTTATCTATTAATTTATTTTTTAAATAATTGTACTTTAATTCTGTTTTATGTTTTTTTATACACTGTAAAAAAAAAAAAGGAAAAAAAAACAGTATTATTCCAGAAGCAGGGGTGCTGAAAAAATACTGTTAAATAATGGAAAATAACCATCTCATAAAAATACGGTAATTATCCATAATTAAAATACAGTTTTTAGCCCTAACTTTACATGAGATTTTGCTTTTTTCTTTTCTTTTTAATTTGTAATAAAGAATATTTACATGTATTAAAACAATCCAATTCCATATATATATACATATATATATATATATATATATATATATATATATATATATATATATATATATATATATATATATATATATATATATATATATATATATATATACTATATTTCCAAAAGTCTTGTCTCCTCCATCCCAATCCTCAGACTCAGCTGTTCCAGTCCCTTCCATGTCCACAGGTGGATTAAATCCAGCCCTAGGCATGCAGACTGCTTTTACAAACATTTGGGACAGAATGGGTCTCTCTCAGGAGCTCAGTGAATTCCAGCGTGGAACTGTGATAGGATGCCACCTGTGACACAAATCCAGACGTGAAATTTCCTGGCTCCTAAATATTCCACAGTCAGCTGTCAGCTGGATTATAAGAAAGTGGAAGTGTTTGGGAACGACGGCAACTCAGCCATGCAGTGGTAGGCCACGGAAACTGACGGAGCGGGGTCAGCGGATGCTGAGGCGCAGAGTGTGAAGAGGTGGACGACTGTCTGCAGAGTCAGTGGTACAGACCTCCAAACTTCATGTGTCCTTCAGATTAGCTCCAGAACAGTGCGCACAGAGCTTCATGGAATGGGTTTCCGTGGCCGAGCGGCCGCATCCAAACCATACATCAGCAAGTGCAATGCACAGCGGTGGATGCAGTGGTGTAAAGCACGCCGCCACTGGACTGTAGAGCAGTGGAGGAGCCTTCTCTGGACTGACCAATCACACTTCTCCATCTGGCAATCTGATGGACGGGTCTGGGTTTGGCGGTCTCCAGGAGAACGATACTTGTGGGAGCGCATTGTGCCGAGTGTAAAGTTTGGTGGAGGGGGGGTTATGGTGTGGGGTTGTTTTTCAGGAGCTGGGCTGGGCCCCTTAGTTCCAGTGAAAGGAACTGGGAATGCTTCAGCAGAACAAGACATTTGGGACAATTCCACGCTCCCAACTTTGTGGGAACAGTTTGGAGCCGGCCCCTTCCTCTTCCAACATGACTGTGCACCAGTGCACAAAGCAAGGTCCATTTGGACATGGAGGACAGAGTCTGGTGTGGATGAACTGGACTGGCCTGCACACAGTCCTGACCTCAACCCCATAGAACACCTTTGGATGAATTAGAGCGCAGACTGAGAGCCAGGCCTTCTGTCCAACATCAGTGTGGGACCTCACAAATGCGCTTCTGGAAGAACGCTCCAAAATTCCCATGAACACACTCCTAAACCTTGTGGACAGCCTTCCCAGAAGAGTTGAAGCTGTTAGAGCTGCAAAGGGTGGAGCCACGTCAGACTGAACCCATAGACTAGGAATGGGATGGACCTGACATTCATATGAGAGTCAAAGCAGGAGAGGGAATACTGTTGGCAGTATAGTGTATATAAACCAGCCTAGCAGCAGTAAACCAGAAAGAAACATATATAAACCAGAAAGAAACATATATAAACCAGATAAAAACATATATAAACCAGCCTAGCAGCAGTAAACCAGAAAGAAACATATATAAACCAGAAAGAAACATATATAAACCAGATAAAAACATATATAAACCAGCTTAGCAGCAGTAAACCAGAAAGAAACATATATAAACCAGAAAGAAACATATAGAAACCAGATAAAAACATATAAACCAGCTTAGCAGCAGTAAACCAGACAGAAACATATATAAACCAGATAAAAACATATATAAACCAGCTTAGCAGCAGTAGACCAGAAAGAAACATATATAAACCAGATAAAAACATATATAAACCAGCTTAGCCGCAGTAAACCAGAAAGAAACATATATAAACCAGATAAAAACATATGTAAACCAGCTTAGCAGCAGTAGACCAGAAAGAAACATATATAAACCAGATAAAAACATATATAAACCAGCTTAGCCGCAGTAAACCAGAAAGAAACATATATAAACCAGATAAAAACATATGTAAACCAGCTTAGCAGCAGTAAACCAGAAAGAAACATATATAAACCAGAAAGAAATGTATATAAACCAGATAAAAACATAAGAACAAAAAACAAACAAATAAACAAACAAAGAACCATATATAAACCAGCTTAGCAGCAGTAAACCAGACAGAAACATATATAAACCAGAAAGAAACATATATAAACCAGATAAAAACACATATAAACCAGCTTGGCAGCAGTAAACCAGTTAGAAACATATATAAACCAGATAAAAACATATATAAACCAATTCGAAGGGAACATTCCGTATAAGTTCTGTTCAGGGTTTGAAGAAAACATTGTCATTAGTAAATATACATATATATATATATATATATATATATATATGAACCTTTTCAGAATGTTTGTCATTGAATCAAATGTTCCTATAATGTGAACTGTTAACAGAGGAATAAGGTTTTGGCTCCAACATTCTGTGGATGTTTTGGGGATTTCCTTGAGGAAACAGATTCTAGAATGTTCGACTATAAAACGTTCCCCCAATGTTAACTGGTAACAAATGAAGAACACTCTCCTAACAACATCCCAAAACTGTTTGAAGGATGTAATTTGGGCCTCAGATTACAGGACATTTTTTAGGACAGGCTCCCACAATGTTCCATGAAATCAAAGAGAGAACATTCTGAAAACAACATTTGGAAAATGATTTGGAGATATTATTAAGGCGACACGGTGGTGCAGTGGTTAGCACTCGTGCCTCACAGCAAGAAGGTCCTGGGTTCGATTCCAACACCAGTTGACTGGGGGTGGGACCTTTCTGTGTGGAGTTTGCATGTTCTCCCCGTGTGTGTGTGGGTTCTCTCTGGTACTCTGGCTCCTCCCACCATCCAAAGACATGCACTAATAGGTTAATTGGTTAATCTAAATTGCCCATAGGTGTGAATGTAAGAATGATTGTTTGTCTCTATACGTCAGCCCCGCGATGAACTGGCGACTTGTCCAGGGTGTACCTCGCCTTCGCCCATATGTAGCTGGGATAGGCTTCAAGCGACCCCCTTGACCCTAGTGAGGATAAAGCGGGTTCAGAAAATGAATGAATGAATTTAGGCCCCAGATGACATGCAGTTTTTACCGAACGTTCCTGTGATGTGATATGTGAACAAAGGTAGAACATGTTGTCTGGAACATTCTGAGGAGGTTTTGGGGACATTGTTTAGGGAACAGATTATAGAATGTTCTTTCAAAAA
This sequence comes from Sphaeramia orbicularis, assembly GCF_902148855.1. Taxonomy (NCBI): domain Eukaryota; kingdom Metazoa; phylum Chordata; class Actinopteri; order Kurtiformes; family Apogonidae; genus Sphaeramia; species Sphaeramia orbicularis. The sequence continues at coordinate 74,582 of NW_021941614.1, forward strand.
TGTTCCCTCAGTGTAACATGAGAACATAGAACATTGTCAAAGCTACATTTGGAAAATGTTTTCAGGATGTTATTAAGGCCTCAGAATACAGAACATTTTTTAGAAAATGTTTCTACAAAGTTACATGGCAACAGAGGGAGAACATTCTGAAAACAATATTTAAAAATGATTTTGGAATGTTGGACAGCAGAACCAATCCATAAAGATGGAAGAGGCTCAACAGCGTTGGCTCTGTGGTTGGAAATATGAGTCTAAAAACAGGCAGCACAGTTGAATACAGACGTTTAGTTGAAAGTGCTGAAGGTGTTTAATAAACTTATCAAGTGCATATAGATTTCCTTCTTTCTTGAGTCTCTTTGCTCATGCAAAATGGAACATGATTAATATACCAATCAAAAGTTTTAGAACACCCCAATTTTTTCCAGTTTTGTATTGAAATTCCATCAGTTCCAGTCCAATGAACAGCTGTAAATTGTATAAAGGTAAGTGGTGAACTGCCAGAGGAAAAAGAAAAAAAACAAGGTAAGGTTAAACAAAACTGAAAAATAATGTCCATTTCAGAATTCTACAAAAAGGAGAACAAGAAATGGGTTCAAACTGAAAGCAGTTCTGCAGCAATGGAGGGTGATCAAGTCTGGAAAGTTGGTGGTTCAGTTCCTGCAGGTGTCCCAACGTTTGTGAATTCCTTCCACCCCCTGTGTCTGCAGAACAGGAGTGTGGAACACACTGTGGTACCAGACCCATGGAGCAGGACTGGAACAGGACTGGACTGAAGAAAGGAGTGTGGTACTGTAAAAATGGAAAAGAGGAAAAGGAATGAACCAGAGAAGAGAGACAGAGCATCAGAAGAGGGAAAAATGGAGGTGTGTCCTCCAGAGAAATGTCCAAGAAAGTCCAGGTGTCAGGAAGTCCAGTTTCCTTCAGCATCCAAAGGCACTGAAACTGGACTGGAAATGCAGACAGAAGAGGTCTGGAAGAAGCACAGACACAACAGAAGAAGAAGAAGAGTTTAGGACAGAAAACAGCTGGAGTGAGAGGAGACTGACAGGACAACAGCTGAAAGAAGAGAGAAGAGAGAGGAGGAGGAAGAGAGGAGGTCATAGAGGAGGAGGAGAGGAGACTGACAGGACAACAGCTGAAAGAAGAGAGAAGAGAGAGGAGGAGGAAGAGAGGAGGTCATAGAGGAGGAGGAGAGGAGACTGACAGGACAACAGCTGAAAGAAGAGAGAAGAGAGAGGAGGAGGAAGAGAGGAGGTCATAGAGGAGGAGGAGAGGAGACTGACAGGACAACAGCTGAAAGAAGAGAGAAGAGAGAGGAGGAGGAAGAGAGGAGGTCATAGAGGAGGAGGAGAGGAGACTGACAGGACAACAGCCGAAAGAAGAGAGAAGAGAGAGGAGGAGGAAGAGAGGAGGTCATAGAGGAGGAGGAGAGGAGACTGACAGGACAACAGCTGAAAGAAGAGAGAAGAGAGAGGAGGAGGAAGAGAGGAGGTCATAGAGGAGGAGGAGAGGAGACTGACAGGACAACAGCTGAAAGAAGAGAGAAGAGAGAGGAGGAGGAAGAGAGGAGGTCATAGAGGAGGAGGAGAGGAGACTGACAGGACAACAGCTGAAAGAAGAGAGAAGAGAGAGGAGGAGGAAGAGAGGAGGTCATAGAGGAGGAGGAGAGGAGACTGACAGGACAACAGCCGAAAGAAGAGAGAAGAGAGAGGAGGAGGAAGAGAGGAGGTCATAGAGGAGGAGGAGAGGAGACTGACAGGACAACAGCCGAAAGAAGAGAGAAGAGAGAGGAGGAGGAAGAGAGGAGGTCATAGAGGAGGAGGAGAGGAGACTGACAGGACAACAGCCGAAAGAAGAGAGAAGAGAGAGGAGGAGGAAGAGAGGAGGTCATAGAGGAGGAGGAGAGGAGACTGACAGGACAACAGCTGAAAGAAGAGAGAAGAGAGAGGAGGAGGAAGAGAGGAGGTCATAGAGGAGGAGGAGAGGAGACTGACAGGACAACAGCTGAAAGAAGAGAGAAGAGAGAGGAGGAGGAAGAGAGGAGGTCATAGAGGAGGAGGAGAGGAGACTGACAGGACAACAGCTGAAAGAAGAGAGAGGAGGAGGAAGAGAGGAGGTCATAGAGGAGGAGGAGAGGAGACTGACAGGACAACAGCTGAAAGAAGAGAGAGGAGGAGGAAGAGAGGAGGTCATAGAGGAGGAGGAGAGGAGACTGACAGGACAACAGCTGAAAGAAGAGAGAAGAGAGAGGAGGAGGAAGAGAGGAGGTCATAGAGGAGGAGAGGAGACTGACAGGACAACAGCTGAAAGAAGAGAGAAGAGAGAGGAGGAGGAAGAGAGGAGGTCATAGAGGAGGAGGAGAGGAGACTGACAGGACAACAGCTGAAAGAAGAGAGAAGAGAGAGGAGGAGGAAGAGAGGAGGTCATAGAGGAGGAGGAGAGGAGACTGACAGTTCAACAGCTGAAAGAAGAGAGAAGAGAGAGGAGGAGGAAGAGAGGAGGTCATAGAGGAGGAGGAGAGGAGACTGACAGGACAACAGCTGAAAGAAGAGAGAGGAGAGAGGAGGAGGAAGAGAGGAAGAGTTTACACTGAACAGACTGAACAGATGAGTTTACACTGAACAGAGTGAACAGATGAGTTTACACTGAACAGAGTGAACAGATGAGTTTACACTGAACAGAGTGAACAGATGAGTTTACACTGGGAACAGACTGAACATTTGATATTGTCATTGTCTTGAGACTACATACCTGATGTGAGTAAAACTGTTGAATTTTTGTTTAATGTTGATATGACATCCCCATTCCTGATACTGAAATCACATTATTAAGGAACTAACAGAAATAACAATAATAATAATAATAATAATAATAATAATAATAATAATAATAATAATAATGATGATGATGATGATAAAAATAATAAACAGCCTGTAACAATTGTTGTAGGACACATTCATATAATAAGTACTCAACTGTAATCATTTGTTATAAATTTGTAAAACTAAAAAGTAAATAGAATTAATAAAAATAAATAAATTAGAAGATAAATTAGTAATAATAGAGTTTTCCCCTGTCATACTTGAAGATTGTTCTTGTTATGCTCCTCAATTTTAACCACTTGCATACACACCTCACACTTCAAAACACTGTTAGGTGGGGAGGCGAGGGGGAGGGGGGGTCTTCCCACACCCCTGTTTCCTGGATGCCGTCTGGGGTGGGGGACCCTGGGGGAGGGGGGCTGGAACATTGGCTTGGGGCTCAGCTGGCTGCATTGCTGGGGGTGCCACCCTCTGATGAATGACGTGTGCGCATGGGGATTGTGGTCGGGGGCGGCGGGGGGGGGGGGGGAGTGGGCTGGGCTAGGCTGGCTACTCTCTTGCCTGTCGCAGGTCGTGTTGGGACCGGGATGGATGTGTGTATGCGGGCATCGGGGTGGTGGCGGTTGCTGGCAGGGTGGTGGACCGCGGTGGGGTTCCTGGCGGCTGGTGTTGCCGCTCTGGGCTGCGGTTGGTGCTGGGGCTGCGCTCGGGTGCCGTGCCTTGGGGGGACTCACAGCGGTGCTGCTTGCTGCAGGGGGGGGCGGCACTCCGGATATGCGTGTCTGGTGTGTGCAGGTGGGTGGGAGGGGCTGTTGATGGGTGTGGGTACATGTGTGGGTATGTGTGTACATGTAGATGTGTACGTGTGGGCGTGCATGTGGGTAGGTGGGTGTATGGGCATGGGTGGAGGTGTTTGTATGTGTGTGTGTGTGTGTGTGTGTGAGTGGTCGAACATGTGGGATGGGTGGTGTGTATGTCTGGGAGTCAGTGGGTGTGTGTGTGCATATGCTTGTGTGGGTGAGTGGGGGACTGGGGTGTGTGTGGGGTTTGGGGGTGGGCTTGGTGGGATGGGGGGTGGTCCTCCGGGTCCCCAGGGCGCTTGGCTGTGGCATCGGGGTGTGCACTGGCCTGCAGCGGGTGGCGGTCTGGGCCGGCCTGGCTGCCCGGTGTGCTGGGTGGGACCCCTGCCCGGGGAGATGGGCGGCTCCTGGGCTCGTGGGGCTCGGGGACCGGCGCCTTGCCTGCCCCTGGGTGGCCGGCCCCCGGCGGGGGGGTGGCGGCTGGCGTCCCTGGCCCCCTGGGGCCTGTGCTGGGCTGCTGTGGGGCCTCTGGTGGGGACCTCCCTCGACCATCTTCGGGGCGGGCACACTGTTGCCTCTCGGGGGGGGCGGGCTGGATCCCCCCTCTCTGTGGTGTCTGCTGGATGGCCGGGCCTTGGGGCCCTCTGGGTCGGTCCCTGGTCCTTGGAGGGGGGGCGGTTGCGGTTGCATGTGTGTGTTCTTCACCTCAGTCTGTTTGCCTGGTTCACTCTGTCACAGCAGATGAATGAGAACAACTGATGTGTGTGGATCTGGTACTGGGATTATCTGGTACTGGGATTATCTGGTACTGGGATTATCTGATACTGGGATTATCTGGTACTGGGATTATCTGGTACTGGGATTATCTGATACTGGGATTATCTGGTACTGGGATTATCTGGTACTGGGATTATCTGATACTGGGATTATCTGATACTGGGATTATCTGGTACTGGGATTATCTGGTACTGGGATTATCTGTTATAGGGATTATCTGGTACTGGGATTATCTGGTACTGGGATTATCTGGTACTGGGATTATCTGGTACTGGGATTATCTGTTATAGGGATTATCTGGTACTGGAATTATCTGATACTGGGATTATCTGGTACTGGGATTATCTGGTACTGGGATTATCTGATATTGGGATTATCTGGTACTGGGATTATTTGTTATAGGGATTATTTGTGTGAATGTGGTATAGGATATTTTGTTCATGCTTTCTTTTCTTATATTCATCATTTCATAGGTCTTATGTATCTCATTGTTGTGTTTTGTTTTTTTTTGTAGTTTTGTTTGTTCTGTTTTTCTTCTCTCTCTTCTGCCCAGTTTACTCAGTTCTGGTTGTAGTTATTGTTTCCATTATAATTGTCTCCATGGTTGTTGCTGTTTGTATTGTTGATACTTTCTTGTGAGGGTCTTCTCCACCTTCTTCTCTCTTGTTCTCTCCCCTTCTTCTACCCCCCCACCCCACCCCCCATGTCAGGTCCGGCATCGAAATGTGGTTCAACTAAACTCATAATAAACACAGTAGAATATCAAAGGGCGCTTCATATACTTTATGAAGTTACCCTTGGCAAAGCAAATGTGTTCAGCACCAAAAGGAACCAGACTACCATTCTACTGTTAGGACGCTGGACAAGACAAGTAGAAAAAAAAAAGTAGTGTGAGACACTCCCTGGTAAAATGTCCAAATAAAAGAGGATACACAAGCAAAGGTGTCAGAAAAATGGGCAGTGATGACTGGGAGTACAGCTGGTGTGGGCTGGGCCTTATCGGTACAGACAGCTGAGCCCAGAAAAAAAAAAAAAAAAAGATTGTTCTTGTTCTTTGTTCATTGTTACCTCTGCCAGGAGGTATTGTGATTGCTTTGCTTTGTGTGTGTGCGTGTTTGTTTGTTTGTTAGTAAGATAACTTCAAAAGTTATGAACAGATTTTCAGGAAATGTTGATACTGGCACAAGGAACAAATGATTAAATTTTGGTGGTGATCCGGGTGTGGGGGGGTGGGGGGCATGGTCCAATCAGAAGGAGGAGTGGACTCACATCATCATAATGAACACAAATGAAGGAAAAAATGAACAAAATGCACAAAAATACAAAAATTAAATGAACATAAATGAAGGAAAAAATGAACAAAATGCAAAAAATGACATAAGTACAAAAATTAAATGAACACAAATAAAGAAAATAATGAAATGCACAAGAATGAAGAAAATACAGAAATTGAATGAACATAAATGAAGGAAATAATGAACAAAATGCACAAAAATGAAGAAAATATAAAAAATTAAATGAACACAAATGAATAAAATAATGAATAAAATGCAAAAAAATGAAGAAAATATAAATATTGAAACATATTAAGAAAAATGAATATAAAAACATAATGAAGAAAAATGAAGAAAATAATGAAGAAAATGAAGAAAAATGAAGAAAATATAAAAACAAAATGACCAAAAATAAAGAAAATATTGAACAAAATGAACAGAAATGAATATAGAACAAAATGAAGAAAAATGAAGAAAACAATGAGCAAAATGCACGAAAATGAAGAAAATATAAAAACAAAATGAAGAAAAATGAAGAAAATAATGAACAAAATGAAGGGGGGGGGGGCAGATCTCTCCTGACGGAGGTCTGTGCTCTCTGAGTGCTTTTCTTGTTAATGTTTTGATATTAATATTAAGCAGAATCATTGACTGTTTTAAAACTATGATACATAGGTTTTTAATAAATTATTTCAAATGTAATCAGATTAATGATAAGTACCAGTTTAATGAATTAAAATGGTAAATTTGAAACTTTTTATTCATTGGTATTACTTTCAGTAAGAAAAAATATATTACATTCATATTTAATTTCATTTTAGCCAATTAATCAATGAAATCCCAAATAAAAAATAATAATACTTAGTAGTAAGGGAAAATGTACAATTTGTTCATTATTTGTGTAGACTTTGATAATATAAAATTACTATAATCTAATATGACAAACTTTTACCTTACAATAAACTAAATAAAGTAAAAGATCAATAGAGGGAGTATTTACTTAACTCTTTCATGCATGTTGGTCACTCCAGTGGTCACTCCAGTGGACAGTTCTTCTCCAGCTGTTCTCTTGTATATTCATGGTTTGGTTGTTTCAGTTCCATATCAGCCAACACAGTGGACACTAATGCACCATCCCATACACTGACACTGAATCCATTACTGTAACTTTGCTGTTCTTGATAAAATTGATCTGCACTAACATGTTTGAGTGTAAAGTAATTGCTTATTATTTTTATTAGACTGTAATTAACAGTTCTCTTAATCAAAAAGTTTTTTTCTTTGCATATTATCTCCATGAAGTGAGTAATGACTAGTATTAGAGTATGTTAAAATGTGACAAAACATGAGATTAGCAGCATTAAAAATGTTTTTATTTCATAGTTTTCACACAGCATATTAGTAAATACATGTTTCTTTGCTTCAAAAATTGAACACATGGTATCCAGCTGAGTGGACTTTTTTGCAACTCCATGAAAAACAGATTCATTTAAAAATAAAATTCAATCCAATCCAACTTTATTTGTAAAGCACAGTGGATTAAAGTGCTGTACAGAAAAAAAACAACAACAAAATAACAGAATAAAATACAAGAATAGATTAAAAGACATAGAACAACTGTACAAAAATGTAAAAAAAAAAAAAAAAAAAACCCAAAAAAATAAATAAAATAAAATAGCTAGATAAAAAAATACAGAAGAATAGATAAAACCTAAATAAGAGAATAAAATACAAGAATAGATTTAAAACATAAAAAAGCTGTACAATTAATGCCAAATTTAAGAAGAATAAAAACACTCAGCAAAAAAATATTGATTAAGGTTTTCATAATTCATGCATGAAAAGGTCAAATTCAAATAAATGTAGGACAGGGCTGTCAAACTCATTTTAGTTCAGTTCCACATTCAGCTAAATTTGATCTGAAGAGGGCCTGGCCAGTAAAATTATAATATAATAATATATAAATAATGTCAACTCCAAACTTGTCTCTATGTTTTAGAGTGAAAAAAGTAAAATTAATTTATGAAAATGTTTGCTTCTACAAACTATCCTTTCAAACAATATAAATAACATGAACAAATTGAAAAAAAAAACAACAACAACAACTCTATTATGCTTTAGTTTATCATTTCCACATGTATATTATAACGTACAGATCACAGTGGATCTACAGATACAGAAAATATTTAGTAACAGGTGGAATATTATTAAAAGTGCATGTACTTCTCTTAAGACATTTCAGGTTGTTCATATTTGTTCAGATTATTCAGATATTTTTGCAATATTATACTTTGTTTTAGTCTAAATACATGAAAACATTTCGTTGGCTTCCTGATAAAACCTGCTATGTGACTTTTGGCAAATTTTACAGGAGAAACAAAAAACTGTTTAAATAAACAGGAAACTGTGAAATATGACCAAAAAAAAAAAAAAAAAAAATCTGTTCCTTTAATGTTGGTACTTATGATGGAATGTAAACAACTTTCACAGGAGACTGAAATTTGAAGCTATAATAGGGGAGATAGCAGGTGTTTATTCCCAACCAAAAATGTCACTTAGCAGGTTTTATCAGGAAGCCGACAATTTATATTTACACAGAGAAAAATTTGGAGTTGTGAGTATTTATAGGTTATTATGAGACTGAATTGGTCTGAATGTGGAACCTGAACAAAAATGATGGTTAATATCTTGGTGTAATTTTTGCATTTCACAAATTCATCCCAGGGGCCGGACTGGACCCTTTGGCGGGCCGGATTTGGCCCCCGAGCCGCATGTTTGACACATGTGACGTAGGATGATAATTCATTAAAAAATGCACACGAGAGCGGTACTAAACAGAATCTGCAGTATGCCTCACGGCCGCTGGGTGCAGCAGCGGCATCAACTCCCCTCAGCTCCAGCCGTAACATATTCAAGCAGTAGAAGAAGAAGTGTTTCCGGTCCGGCCCGTGTGCCTCCGTGTGCTTGTGAAGTTCGGCTGGTGTTGTTGTGTCGGTTCCGTGTCTTCAGACTGCTTTTCTCTTTCAGGGGGACGCTGCTGGACCCGGGCCTCGTCCTGCTCACCTTGACCAGGTAAACGGAGGATTTGAGTCCGGGCGGCGAGGGGTAAAAGCGGACAGAGCGGAGACGTGTTAGCATGGTGCTAATGTTAGCGTTAGGATCTGGTTCAACTTTACTGCCCTGAATTCACCTAAATGTACTTTAAAATTCACTGTTTTTTGTGGTTTAAGGCAGTTTAGGTAAGAATATTGTTTAATAACTGTGATTAATAAATGGAAATAAATGTGTTTAAGCAGAGGAAAGGCATTAATATATCAAACTTTACCAGAAAACAATAACAAAAAGAGCATCAGATAACCAAAATAATCATGAAAATGTTCATTATTATCCTCGGAATTGACAAAGATGATCCAAACAAGTAGCATTTATAGCAATGATCAAAATAATACAGGTGGACTCATAAAAGCTTTGAGCTTAGAATCAATTAAACTTTTCGACTGGTACTCTCATCCAACACTGAACACGTTATCAAAGTCTGAAACTAACTTTCCTTCACTTTATTACAAACCAGACAGCTTTCTAACCCAACATCTAACTCAGTCTGACCTCCCAACATCTCCATGGGATCGTTTCTTAATCTCGTGAATGTTTTTTCCTCAGTATTTCCATTTCCTTGCTGTTCCTTAGTTCAACATGGAACAAGTCATGATTTGATCAGATTTAGTGATATTATTATCATCATGTCACTACTGTTGGTTTTGAGGTTAGTTGAATGTCACAAATTTAACACCTTTAACCCACTGTTTAAGGCCTCAGTTTGCAGTAGACGTGTCAGTGTGTGGTGGATCTGTCATCTGCAGGTCCAAACATGTCTTCTGGACTCGTGGATCCTCCTCCAGGAGGAGGACCAATCTGTGAGCTGCTCCTGAGGGACGAGGAGGTGAGGAGCAGGGAAGTGGGCTGCCAGTGGGAGAGTCCAGCGGAGGACCGGAAGGAGGTGGGCTGTCAGAGCGACTCAGCAGAGACCAGAGACGCTGCCGTCCAGGTGGACCTGCTGACCCAGCAGCTGTCAGGTGGGACTCAAAACAAAACACCTGGTCCTGTGTTAGACACATGGTGTCCGGTCTGAGCAGATGGAGTCCACAGTACAACTGGACATAGTGCAAACCGGGGGTGTCAGACATGCGTCCCGGGGGCCAAATGCGTCCCGCCAAAGGTTCCAATCTGGTCCGTGGGATTAATTTGCAAGGTGCAAAAATTCCAGTCAAGGCTGTGGAACTCACTTTAGTTCAGGTTCCACATACAGACCAATCTGATCTACAGTCAAATAATAACAGCAGAATATCCTACAAAAAAAAATGACTGCAGATTTTCTTCTCAGTTTGATGTGAAAAAAAATGTTACATTATGTTTTTAAGTAATGACAACTTCAAATTTTTGTCTTTGTTTTAGTGCAAAAAAATAACATTATATTATGAAAATATTGACATTTCCAAACTATCCTGTAACAATAAAATATGAACGACCTGAAAAAATATGAACAACCTGAAATGTCTAAAGAAAATTCAGCTCAATTTGAACTGTTTTCTGCCTGTTCCTCAGTGTTTAGTGTCTTTGTAGATCTGATCCAGAATGCACATGGACAAATAAGAAGTGGAGGCAGAAGATTGGTAAAATTGCACTTATTTTTCTTAAGAAACTTCCTTTTTTTCAGGTTCTTCACATCTTTTTTGTTTGTATAGTTTATAAAGTAAGTATTTTCATAATTTAATGGGGTTTTTTTTGCACCAAAACAAAGACAAAAGTCTGCAGTTGTCATTATTTATAGGTTATTCTGTTATTATTTTGCTGGTTTGGTCCTACTACTACTAGGGCTCCTGCGATGGGGCGGGTGTCCCGTCCCAGTGCGTAGAGCCGACCAGGTGAACCAGTGTTTTCCATTGCTGGCGGTCTTGTGCCAGCTGCTCTGCGTCCTTCATGGTAACTCCATGTTGTTGGAGGTCGCCATCAGGTGCGGGGCTTGCCTCGTGGTCATTTCCAGTCCGCGGCCTTTGGGTCAAACTGAAGGATGGCTCTTGGTGGATGGTCAGGAGGGAGGCGGAGGACATGACCGAACCAGCGGGTGCGACGTTGCGTGGCCAGGGTGGATGCTTTGGGCTGGCATGTGCGGGCTCGAAACACCTCATTGTTTGGTCCACTGCAGATCAAATCAGGCTGAATGTGGAACCTGAAAGAACAGGAGTTTGACAGCCCTGATGGAAACAGAGAAAACATTGTTAATTGGAGAATGTTGTCTTGGGTTTATGGTTCTACACCTGATACATGTAAGGACTGAACACATCACTGAGGTCAAACCAGGTGCAGGGGCTGCATTTTTTTTTTTTTTTTTTTTAGATTTTACAGATATTGAATGATTCTGCTTGATCATAGGTAAACATATGAGTTTACATGTCTGTAATAATGCCGTCGTTTATTTCCTTGGTTTTCAGAAACCTCTGTGGTATCTTTGCTTCGTAAATTGGTCTGTAAATGAGCCTCACGTGTCTAAAACCCTGTTCAGACCTGGAATTAATGTCCATCATGGTGAATCTGAACATGGTCTAATGCAGTTTAATAGATTAGAACTGAAAAATACTTATTTGTTGTAATTTGACAGATCTGAAAGCTGTGTGTACCTGCTGACACTGACGACATTCACTCCTTATGGATCAAAACTTGGTGTTTTCAGTTTTTGCTATGAAAGTGTAAAAGGTGCTGGAGACTTTTGTGACCAGTTTTTCATCAAATCTGTCAAACCTCAGTCATATCCTCAGTATCATGAATCTGTTCGTCTGTCTGTCATTACTCAGCTGAATCTCTTGCATTACGGTGAACAATTTCTTTGTTCCATCCACCAGAAACAAACCATGTGTTTACAAACAGAGCCGGGAGGGAACTCGGGCATCTTTGGAATTTTGTCGCGATGTGCATTGTGGGAAACGGGGGTTTGCTCTGCTGTCTGACAGTGGCAGCTTGAACAGACATGAGGCGGAAATGGCAGGAACTCCCTTCCCTCTATGCATATTCCTCCAGCCGTTTCCACATTTCAGCCATTTCCACGTCGTGTTTGTTTCATCCATATAATATCATATGGTTGCACTGCCGCTGGCAGGTGGCTGCGCGAACCTCCCTTTCCCACAATGCACGTCCCGACGAAATTCCAAAGATGTCTGAGTTCCTTCCTGGCTCTGTTTGTAAACACAAGGTTTGTTTGTGGTGGATGGAACTAAGAAACTGTTCACTGTAATGCAAGAGATTCAGCTGAGGAATGACAGACAGACAAACACATTCATGATACTGAGGATATGACTGAGGACGGACAGATGTGATGAAAAATTGGTCACGAAAGTCTCCAGCACCTTTAAGAGGAATCCAGTTGGTTATTGTTCCTTCTGCTCTCAGGTTTTTCTGCAGTGCTATTGGTTATTGTTCCTTCTGCTCTCAGGTTCTTCTGCAGTGCTGTTGCAGTGTTTAGCTGTCAGACCTGATGGTCCAGATGGGGGCGCTCTCCTGCAGCACTGTACCGGCAGCCGGACCAGAACCCGACCAATCCAACCTGCCGCCAAACGTCAGGTGACCCTTCAGATCTCCCCCGATGCCCCACATGCCCCCGAACCCCCCCAGTCCAGATCCAGGACCAGAAGAAGACTGGCTCCCATGAGCGAGAGGGATGAGCAGCAGAACTCGATGTCCAGCAGACAAAGAGCAACTGCACGAAGACGAAAACGGCGACGGCAACAGGAAGAAGACAATGATGAAGAGGAGGAGGAGGAAGAGGGGGAGGAGCTGGACCCAAGTGATCCCACCTGGACAACAGCTGCAGGAGGTGAGACTATGGGTAACTGTTTCATTTCATCATGTGGTTGATGATCTAAACTAGGGTTTCTCAACCAGAGTGGTGTGCAAATTTTTGTCTGTGTTTTAGTGCAAAAACCCTCATTAAATTATGAAAATACTTACTGTACTTTCCAGGCTATAAGGCGCACCGGAATATAAGGTGCACCTGACTATAAGCCGCAGATGTCCACGTTGTGACATGAGATATTTACACAGAAAGATGGTAAACAGAAAGATTATTTAAATACACTGAACAAAAATATAAATGCCCCACTTTTGTTTTTGCTCCCATTTTTCATGAGCTGAACTCAAAGATCTCAAACTTTTTCTGTGTACACACAAGGTTTATTTCTCTCAAATATTGTTCACAAATCTGTCTAAATTTGTGTTAGTGAACACTTCTTCTTTGCTGAGATAATCCATCCACCTCACAGGTGTGGCAGATCAAGATGCTGATTAGACAGCATGATTTTTGCACAGGTGTGCCTTAGGCTGGCCACAATAAAAGGCCACTCCAAAATGTGCAGTTTTATCACACAGCGCAATACCACAGATGTCACAAGTTTTGAGGGAATATGCAATTGGCATGCTGACCTCAGGAATCTCCACCAGAGCTTCTGCCTGTGAATTGAATGTTCATTTCTCTACCATAAGCCATCTCCAAAGCTGTTTCAGAGAATTCATGAAGAAGACTGTGCGAGGAAAATGGTGGTCACACCAAATACTGACTGGTTTTCTGACCCCCCTGGACCACCCAATACAGTAAAAGTGCACATTTTAGAGTGGCCTTTTATTGTGGCCAGCCTAAGTCACACCTGTGCAATGAACCTGCTGTCTAATCAGCATCTGGATCTGCCACACCTGTGAGGTGGATGGATTATCTCAGCAAAGGACAAAGGAGAAGTGCTCACTAACACAGATTTAGACAAATTTATGAACAATAATTGAGAGAAATAGGCCTTTTGTGTACAGAGAAAAAGTTTTAGATCTTTGAGTTCAGCTCATGAAAAATGGGAGCAAAAACAAAAGTGGGGCGTTTATATTTTTGTTCAGTGTATTTATGTCTGTCCCTTCACTGCTTTTTTCCAAACAGTGTCTGTAACATGTCAGTCAAACGTCAGGAACAGGCTGGTTCAAAAACCCAGAACAGTCATTGATCGGTCTCTTCCTCTTCTTCTGCTCATTAAACCACTGCAGTCATCTTCTTCAGTTGAATATCCTCAAAGGCTCCGTCACACTCCTTCTACGTCTCTCCTCTGTTGTCTCTCGTTGTCTCTTCGTGCTGCAGCTCTATTTCCTTCTTTACAGACACATCCATTGATTTGAACTTCAAAGCTGCATCAGATGCATTTCTTGGTGTGTTTTCCATGATGAGGGTTTGTGCATGACACGCAAAATGATTGTTCAAAGTTCAGCTTAAAACTTCTCTTCATCACCTCTTCCACCTGTCTGTCTCACTTTTGTGCTTCCTCCTGGAGCGCCCCCTGGAGGACGTTAGCCTGTATAAATCTATACTCGAGCTGCATCACTGTATAAACTGCAGGGTTCAAAATGAGAAAAAAGTAGCAGCTTATAGTCTGGAAAGTACGGTACTTTTATAAACTGTCCAAACAAAAAAGATGTGAATAACCTGAAAAAAATGAAATTTCTTAAGAAAGTAAGTGCAATTTTAACAATGTTCTCCCTCAACTTATCATTTCTACATGTGCATCATGGATCAGATCTACAAAGACTCTGTTGTTCGTCCATCAGTCTTGATGACGACCTTGGCTTTAGTTTTTATGGGTCCTAGAGTGACTTGTCAGTCCTATTTTTGTCCTGAAGTATCTGCCACAAAGACACTAAACCCTGAGGAACAGGCAGAAAATAGTTCAAATTGGGCTGAATTTTCTCTAGACATTTCAGGTTGTTCATATTTGTTCAGGTTATTCACATTTTATTGTTACAGGATAGTTTGTAAATGTAAATATTTTCAGAATGTAATGTTATTTTTTGCACTAAAACAAAGACAAATCTGAAGATGTCATTGTTTATCAGCACAGTGTAATTTCTTTTTCACATCAAACCCAGTAGAAAATCTGCAGTCATTCTTTTTTGTCGGTTCTTCTGCTGTTATTATTTGACTGTACATCATATTGGTCTGTATGTGGAACCTGAAACTAAAATGAGTTCCACAGCCTTGACTGTGGAATTTTTACACTTTGCAAATTCATCCCATGGGCCGCATTGGAACCTTTGGTGGGACGCATTTGGCCCCTGGGATGCATGTTTGAGATCCCTGCTTTTGACAAACAGAACATTTTCACTTTCATCTAATCATTAAACTCTGGGATCAGACCAGGACCCAAAGTCAGCGGATCTAATTTTGTGTCTAACGTTTCTGTATAAAACCTTTTCTTATTTGTCTCCAGGTGTTGACTCCAACCGCCCCCCCCTCAGTCAGAACCCCCAGCAGGACTCAGATTCCCAGAGTGCACCTGTGCGTGCGGTGAAGCTGGAGCTGGACAGCACCATGTGCGACGTCTGTGGTAAAGTGATGAAGAATAAGGCGAGTCTGGCCCGCCACTCATTCATCCACACGGGCATGAAGCCGTACGCCTGCCACCTTTGTGAGCTGCGCTTCAACCGCCGTGACAACCTGCAGTACCACCTGAACCGCCTGCACCCCAACGGCGTGACCAAGCTGGAGAAGCAGCGCGACGTACAGGCGTGGCTGTGTGCCGTCTGTGGTAAAACCTTCAACTGCAGGTCACGGTTGAAGACACACGAGGTCATCCACTCTGGGGTCAAACCTTTCGGCTGCGACCTCTGCCCCAAGGCCTACATGAGGGCCAACGACCTGGAACACCACAAGAAGATCGTCCACGTCAACGGCGCTGCGGAGCCTCAGCGACCGAGTTCGCTGCTTTGCGATTTCTGCGGCAAAGAGTTCAAGTGCAGGTCTCAGCTCGCCATCCACTTCCAGACGCACACCGGCGAACGGCCACACCTCTGCGATATCTGCGGGCGCAAATTCGCCCGTCAGTACCAGCTCAAACGCCACAAGATCCTAGTCCACGTCAATCAGTCGATGGGCGAAGACAACCCGCTGCCGGATGCGCTGTTCACTTGTGCCATCTGCGGGAAGCGAATGAAGTCTGAAGCTCTTCTGGCCGCTCATTCCCGCATCCACACAGGTGATAAGCCGTTCCGCTGCGGCCTCTGCCTGTGCAGCTTCCAGCGCGCCACCTGCCTGAAGCAGCACCACGCACGCATTCACCTGAAGATCAAGGCCAACGACAAACCCAACGCCGCCGGACGCAAAAAGAGCACCGCCGCAGTAAAGGCGTTCCCCTGTCCCATCTGCGGCAAGGTCTTTAAATTCAGGTCGCTGCTGGCGAGCCACTCTATCATCCACAGCGACATGCGACCATACGCCTGCGAGTTCTGCAGCCGCAGCTTCAGACGCCTCAGTCACCTGAAGAGACACCGTGAGGTCGTCCACGCCAATGGTGCGCGACCACCGCAGAGCTTCGTCTGTCACATCTGCGGCAAAGACAAGAAGTGTCGGTCGCAGCTTGCCCGTCACGTCATCATCCACACGGGGGAGCGTCCGTACGCCTGCGACCTCTGTTGTGCCCGCTTCAACCGCACCGGAAACCTGAAGCAGCATAAGAAACGCATGCATGGCGTGGGAAAGCAGCCGGAGGACGAGACCCCGCCCATCCTGTTTGATGACATGGAAGGCGTGGACATGACGCCCGCCCTGACCTACAAACAGGAGGAGACAGTGGTGTCCATCGACACCGCGGCAGACGTGTTTGAGGTGACGATATGCGACGACCCAGACGCCAGCGCCGCAGAGCACCTCATCACTACCTGACAGCAGAACACGTCTGAACTGAGCACGCTCAGTCAGTGTCAGTTTGGAACAGACTCGAACACGCTGACAGAACCAGAGTCGTTCGGTTGAGACCTGAGAATGTTTTCAGAAGATCCACGTCATGTTTGGATATGGAGAGGATTTTGGTGTTTAACTGATCGAGTCGATCTGATCATTTGTTCTTTGTTTAGAGAAACTTTTCCTTTTGAATATTAAAGATCTTGTGACAACTGATAAGACACACTGATCAAAGCTGATGTTTAAAGATGTGCTGATTTATGTCTTCATAAACTGGTGAATTTCCAAGAAAATGAGCCTCGTCTGCCATGAATAATGTCCTGTCATTAAAACTGCACCTTCTTCTGAGTCCAAGCAGACTGATCTGTCTATAGACCATGGACTTCAAAAGGATGAGTTTTAACGAATTTCCAAACTGCTGTAGATATTTTCCGAAGCATTGAAACTGACTCTTGACTTGTTTCTGTTAATGACCAGTGACCTCTAATGGATGAGCACTAAGACTACACTATCCCCTCTGAAAATACTTATGTTTACTGACAACCAGGGTCCAAAACTAGGGCCCAGAACCAGCTGATCCAAAGAGTCCAAAACTAGGGCCCAGAACCAGCTGATCCAAAAAGTCCAAAACTAGGGCCCAGAACCAGCTGATCCAAAGAGTCCAAAACTAGGGCCCAGAACCAGCTGATCCAAAGGCTCCAAAACTAGGGCCCAGAACCAGCTGATCCAAAGGGTCCAGAACTAGGGCCCAGAACCAGCTGATCCAAAGGCTCCAAAACTAGGGTCCAGAACCAGCTGATCCAAAGGCTCCAAAACTAGGGCCCAGAACCAGCTGATCCAAAGGCTCCAAAACTAGGGCCCAGAACCAGCTGATCCAGAGGCTCCAAAACTAGGATCCAGAACCAGCTGATCCAAAGAGTCTAAAACTAGGGCCCAGAACCAGCTGATCCAAAGGCTCCAAAACTAGGGCCCAGAACCAGCTGATCCAAAGGCTCCAAAACTAGGGCCCAGAACCAGCTGATCCAGAGGCTCCAAAACTAGGATCCAGAACCAGCTGATCCAAAGAGTCTAAAACTAGGGCCCAGAACCAGCTGATCCAAAGGCTCCAAAACAAGGATCCAGAACCAGCTGATCCAAAGGGTCTAAAACTAGGATCCAGAACCAGCTGATCCAAAGGGTCTAAAACTAGGGCCCAGAACCAGCTGATCCAAAGGCTCCAAAACTAGGGCCCAGAACCAGCTGATCCAGAGGCTCCAAAACTAGGATCCAGAACCAGCTGATCCAAAGAGTCTAAAACTAGGGCCCAGAACCAGCTGATCCAAAGGCTCCAAAACAAGGATCCAGAACCAGCTGATCCAAAGGGTCTAAAACTAGGATCCAGAACCAGCTGATCCAAAGGGTCTAAAACTAGGGCCCAGAACCAGCTGATCCAAAGGCTCCAAAACTAGGATCCAGAACCAGCTGATCCAAAGGGTCTAAAACTAGGGCCCAGAACCGGCTGATCCAAAGGCTCCAAAACTAGGATCCAGAACCGGCTGATCCAAAGGGTCTAAAACTAGGGCCCAGAACCGGCTGATCCAAAGGCTCCAAAACTAGGGCCCAGAACCGGCTGATCCAAAGGGTCTAAAACTAGAGCCCAGAACCGGCTGATCCAAAGGGTCTAAAACTAGGGCCCAGAACCAGCTGATCCAAAGGGTCTAAAACTAGGGCCCAGAACCAGCTGATCCAAAGGCTCCAAAACTAGGATCCAGAACCAGCTGATCCAAAGGGTCTAAAACTAGGGCCCAGAACCAGCTGATCCAAAGGGTCTAAAACTAGGGCCCAGAACCAGCTGATCCAAAGGCTCCAAAACTAGGGCCCAGAACCAGCTGATCCAAAGGGTCTAAAACTAGGACCAGAACCAGCTGATCCAAAGGTCATTTCCAGTAGACCGTGGACTGACCCCAGTGAATCTATGCATGATCTACTGGGACTGAGCAGATTTACTGAGTCTAGTTCAGATCCAGTCCTTTATCCAACACAGATACTACTGCTGTGGACCAGCAGGGCACCACTGCATTCTGGGAAATTAGCAGATTTACACCACCTGTTTTTAAATTAACACATTATTCTGAGAAAATTATGGCTTTATTGTCAGAATATGACGACTTTAATCTCACAAACAAATAACATTTTTGTTAAATTATGAGGTTTTTCTTTTTTTATAGCTACAACTTTATTCTCATAACATGATTCTTTTTGTATTCAACTTCATCCTAAATTATGGGTTTTATATCTATATTTTATGACTTTATTCTCGTAGTGACCAGTGTTTTTATTTTCTTCTGTGGTCCTAATTACAGAGCCCGGGAAGGGACATGAAGAAAAAAAAAATTACTGCGTTATGACACAATAGTTCAAAAGTATTGCATTATAATTGCAATAGTTTTTGCATTGGGATCTGCATTCTGGATCGGACCGTGTCAGCTCTGACACACCTGGACCCTGCAGTCCTGTGTCCTCTGCATGTGGAGTTCAGATGACCATAACTCTTTCATTATTTGTCCGATTGGAAAAATTCCAACATTTTCTGAAACCTGACACACTGTACTTTATGGACATTCTCGGGTCAATGTGAAAATTTCACGGGCACCTGTCCTAGAAGCTGCAAAATAACCCATTCTGTGACTGGGGACGCACACAGCAGAGCGGATTCACGAAGCGGAGAACCGGAATGGATAACGGATTAGATCTAGCGTTGGAAAATGTAGGCAAGACGGTCATCCACAGTTCGAAGACCAGCCTGGAGGTTTATGGGTGGATTTGTGACCGAAGGAGCGACTGATGGAGCAACATGTGAAGAAGAAAGGTAAAGTTCACCCAGTTCCATTTAGTGGACTGTCTACAGGACTGAAGCACTGTCTGCTGTTTCTATGGAGTTTTTACTTGTTTTACTTTATTGTTTGTGAAAATTGATGTTTATACTGCATGGTGGTTTTACAGAATGAAGTACGAACCCTGTAGAATATGTGTTAGTTTGGAGTATGTTGGACTTTCTGTGCGTAAAAGTGCACATGACGCTGTACAAAATAAGAGCGCAGATGCTGATGTTTGGTGACTTTCTTCATCAATAGCACAATTTGACCTGGTCTGGTTTGTGTCATGCATTGTTCTGTGTGTGTTCTTTTTCCATGTGTCCATCGGAAGTTACATTCAAGGACGAAGAGGGAGGAGCCACAGTGATGCACAAGGCTGTGGTGATGAGAGCAGAGACTGAAGACTGTCCACACACAGATGAAGGACGGAGGAAGAGCCTGATGATGTGTTCAAAGACCACAGACATTCAACACATCCACAGAACTGACTTTTACCACAGACAGTGAACACATCCACAAAACTGACTTTTACTACAGACAGTGAACACATCCACAGGACTGACTTTTACTACAGACAGTGAACACATCCACAGGACTGACTTTTACTACAGACAGTGAACACATCCACAGAACTGACTTTTACCACAGACAGTGAACACATCCACAGGACTGACTTTTACTACAGACAGTGAACACATCCACAGGACTGACTTTTACTAGAGACAGTGAACACATCCACAGGACTGACTTTTACCACAGACAGTGAACACATCCACAGAACTGACTTTTACCACAGACAGTGAACACATCCACAGGACTGACTTTTACTACAGACAGTGAACACATCCACAGGACTGACTTTTACTACAGACAGTGAACACATCCACAGAACTGACTTTTACTACAGACAGTGAACACATCCACAGGACTGACTTTTACTACAGACAGTGAACACATCCACAGGACTGACTTTTACTACAGACAGTGAACACATCCACAGGACTGACTTTTATCACAGACTGTGAACACATCCACAGGACTGACTTTTACTACAGACAGTGAACACATCCACAGGACTGACTTTTATCACAGACTGTGAACACATCCACAGGACTGACTTTTACTACAGACAGTGAACACATCCACAGGACTGACTTTTACTACAGACAGTGAACACATCCACAGGACTGACTTTTATCACAGACTGTGAACACATCCACAGGACTGACTTTTACCACAGACAGTGAACACATCCACAGGACTGACTTTTACTACAGACTGTGAACACATCCACAGGACTGACTTTTACCACAGGACTGACTTTTATCACAGACTGTGAACACATCCACAGGACTGACTTTTATCACAGACTGTGAACACATCCACAGGACTGACTTTTACTACAGACAGTGAACACATCCACAGGACTGACTTTTACTACAGACAGTGAACACATCCACAGGACTGACTTTTATCACAGACTGTGAACACATCCACAGGACTGACTTTTACTACAGACAGTGAACACATCCACAGGACTGACTTTTATCACAGACTGTGAACACATCCACAGGACTGACTTTTACCACAGACAGTGAACACATCCACAGGACTGACTTTTACTACAGACAGTGAACACATCCACAGGACTGACTTTTACTACAGACAGTGAACACATCCACAGGACTGACTTTTATCACAGACTGTGAACACATCCACAGGACTGACTTTTACCACAGACTGTGAACACATCCACAGGACTGACTTTTACTACAGACTGTGAACACATCCACAGGACTGACTTTTACTACAGACATTCAACACATCCACAGAACTGACTTTTACCACAGACTGTGAACACATCCACAGGACTGACTTTTATCACAGACTGTGAACACATCCACAGGACTGACTTTTATCACAGACTGTGAACACATCCACAGGACTGACTTTTACTACAGACAGTGAACACATCCACAGGACTGACTTTTACTACAGACAGTGAACACATCCACAGGACTGACTTTTACTACAGATAGTGAACACATCCACAGGACTGACTTTTACTACAGACTGTGAACACATCCACAGGACTGACTTTTACTACAGACAGTGAACACATCCACAGGACTGACTTTTACTACAGACATTCAACACATCCAAAGGACTGACTTTTACCACAGACAGTGAACACATCCACAGGACTGACTTTTACCACAGACAGTGAACACATCCACAGGACTGACTTTTACTACAGACAGTGAACACATCCACAGGACTGACTTTTACTACAGACAGTGAACACATCCACAGGACTGACTTTTACCACAGACATTCAACACATCCACAGGACTGACTTTTACTACAGACAGTGAACATATCCACAGGACTGACTTTTACTACAGACAGCGAACACATCCACAGGACTGACTTTTACTACAGACAGCGAACACATCCACAGGACTGACTTTTACCACAGACAGTGAACACATCCACAGGACTGACTTTTACCACAGACAGTGAACACATCCACAGGACTGACTTTTACTACAGACATTCAACACATCCACAGGACTGACTTTTACCACAGACAGTGAACACATCCACAGGACTGACTTTTACTACAGACAGTGAACACATCCACAGGACTGACTTTTACCACAGACAGTGAACACATCCACAGGACTGACTTTTACTACAGACAGTGAACACATCCACAGGACTGACTTTTACCACAGACAGTGAACACATCCATAGGACTGACTTTTACTACAGACAGTGAACACATCCACAGGACTGACTTTTACCACAGACTGTGAACACATCCACAGGACTGACTTTTACCACAGACATTCAACACATCCATAGGACTGACTTTTACTACAGACATTCAACACATCCACAGGACTGACTTTTACTACAGACAGTGAACACATCCACAGGACTGACTTTTACCACAGAAATTCAACACATCCACAGGACTGACTTTTACCACAGACATTCAACACATCCACAGGACTGACTTTTACCACAGACAGTGAACACATCCACAGGACTGACTTTTACTACAGACAGTGAACACATGCACAGGACTGACTTTTATCACAGACAGTGAACAAATCCACAGGACTGACTTTTACTACAGACAGTGAACACATCCACAGGACTGACTTTTATCACAGACAGTGAACACATCCACAGGACTGACTTTTACTACAGACAGTGAACACATCCACAGGACTGACTTTTACCACAGACAGTGAACAAATCCACAGGACTGACTTTTACTACAGACATTCAACATATCCACAGGACTGACTTTTACTACAGACAGTGAACACATCCACAGGACTGACTTTTATCACAGACATTCAACACATCCACAGGACTGACTTTTACCACAGACATTCAACACATCCACAGGACTGACTTTTACCACAGACAGTGAACACATCCACAGGACTGACTTTTACCACAGACTGTGAACACATCCACAGGACTGACTTTTACTACAGACATTCAACACATCCACAGGAGTGACTTTTACTACAGACATTCAACACATCCACAGGACTGACTTTTACTACAGACAGTGAACACATCCACAGGACTGACTTTTACTACAGACAGTGAACATATCCACAGGACTGACTTTTACCACAGACATTCAACACATCCACAGGACTGACTTTTACCACAGACAGTGAACATATCCACAGGACTGACTTTTACCACAGACATTCAACACATCCACAGGATGGACTTTTACCACAGACAGTGAACATATCCACAGGACTGACTTTTACCACAGACAGTGAACACATCCACAGGACTGACTTTTACTACAGACAGTGAACACATCCACAGGACTGACTTTTATCACAGACAGTGAACACATCCACAGGACTGACTTTTACTACAGACAGTGAACACATCCACAGGACTGACTTTTACTACAGACAGTGAACACATCCACAGGAGTGACTTTTACTACAGACATTCAACACATCCACAGGACTGACTTTTACTACAGACAGTGAACACATCCACAGGACTGACTTTTACCACAGACATTCAACACATCCACAGGACTGACTTTTACTACAGACAGTGAACACATCCACAGGACTGACTTTTACTACAGACATTCAACACATCCACAGGACTGACTTTTACTACAGACAGTGAACACATCCATAGGACTGACTTTTACTACAGACATTCAACACATCCACAGGACTGACTTTTACTACAGACAGTGAACACATCCACAGGACTGACTTTTATCACAGACATTCAACACATCCACAGGACTGACTTTTACTACAGACAGTGAACACATCCACAGGACTGACTTTTACTACAGACAGTGAACACATCCATAGGACTGACTTTTACTACAGACATTCAACACATCCACAGGACTGACTTTTACTACAGACAGTGAACACATCCACAGGACTGACTTTTACTACAGATATTCAACACATCCACAGGACTGACTTTTACTACAGACAGTGAACATATCCACAGGACTGACTTTTACCACAGACAGTGAACACATCCACAGGACTGACTTTTACTACAGACAGTGAACACATCCACAGGACTGACTTTTACCACAGACAGTGAACACATCCACAGGACTGACTTTTACTACAGACAGTGAACACATCCACAGGACTGACTTTTACCACAGACATTCAACACATCCATAGGACTGACTTTTACTACAGACAGTGAACACATCCACAGGACTGACTTTTACCACAGACTGTGAACACATCCACAGGACTGACTTTTACTACAGACAGTGAACACATCCATAGGACTGACTTTTACCACAGACAGTGAACACATCCACAGGACTGACTTTTACCACAGACATTGAACACATCCACAGGACTGACTTTTACCACAGACATTCAACACATCCACAGGACTGACTTTTACCACAGACTGTGAACACATCCACAGGACTGACTTTTACCACAGACTTTGAACACATCCACAGGACTGACTTTTACCACAGACATTCAACACATCCACAGGACTGACTTTTACCACAGACAGTGAACACATCCATAGGACTGACTTTTACTACAGACATTCAACACATCCACAGGACTGACTTTTACTACAGACAGTGAACACATCCACAGGACTGACTTTTACCACAGACATTCAACACATCCATAGGACTGACTTTTACCACAGACAGTGAACATATCCACAGGACTGACTTTTACCACAGACAGTGAACACATCCACAGGACTGACTTTTACCACAGACAGTGAACATATCCACAGGACTGACTTTTACCACAGACAGTGAACATATCCACAGGACTGACTTTTACCACAGACATTCAACACATCCACAGGACTGACTTTTACCACAGACAGTGAACATATCCACAGGACTGACTTTTACCACAGACATTCAACACATCCACAGGACTGACTTTTACCACAGACAGTGAACACATCCACAGGACTGACTTTTACCACAGACAGTGAACATATCCACAGGACTGACTTTTACCACAGACATTCAACACATCCACAGGACTGACTTTTACCACAGACAGTGAACATATCCACAGGACTGACTTTTACCACAGACATTCAACACATCCACAGGACTGACTTTTACTACAGACATTCAACACATCCACAGGACTGACTTTTACCACAGACTGTGAACATATCCACAGGACTGACTTTTACCACAGACAGTGAACATATCCACAGGACTGACTTTTACCACAGACATTCAACACATCCACAGGACTGACTTTTACCACAGACAGTGAACACATCCACAAGAGGACAGACTGTTGGTGTGAACAAACTCTTTTCCATGTTCAGACTGTGCCATAGGAGCACTGCCTGGATCAGAGCTGTGAACTGACAGAACTGTTTGTGCAGAACCATGAACATGAAAGCACTCTGCAGACACAGAACAGACAAATGTCCTGTTTGTGTGTGTGGGAAAAACACCTGTAGAGTTTAACCTTTGACCCTGTTTTTGCACAATAAATGGAAAATACATAGTTTGTTGTAAATACTTTTAATACTTTCAAAGTTCATATTTTACATTCAAATCTTGTATCCATGTGTAATTTCAGTGTTTTTTCTCTGCTAAAACTCAAAAAACAAAAAAATTCCGTTTTTGTGTTTTTCGTCATTTTAAACTGTTATTACAGTATTAAAACAAACAGTGACTGCTTTATTGAACGTTTGAAGTGTTCTGCAAAAATTTACAAAAGGACTCAAAGCATATTTTCTGACCTTTTTATGGTTAAAATAAGAAAACAAGTCCAGGTGGACCATTTTAGGCTCAGGATTTAAGGGATGTTAATACAATGCACACATCCTCCTTTCTCAGACCGTTCACACTCTGCATACTTCCACCTGTATCCATGAAGCTGCACACAACCGTGAAGCTGGGAAAATATGAATTTCATTCAGAAAGCGTTGGAATTTTTCCAATCAGACAAATAATGAAAGAGTTACGTTCATACTACACAGAACAGGAGGGCATGTCAGACCTGACACAGTCGGACCCGAACTGGAGCACAACCTATTATCTACAGACCTCAAGCAAGAGAGAGCATATATGATTGAGTTATAACACAATACTTTTTATTTTTTGTGTGTCCCTTCCCGGGCTCCATACAAATCAAATCATTTTAGTGGACAATTTTGACCTGGAGCCAATAGAGTGGGAGCAAATTTACAGAGCAAATTCTACTGGAGGAAAACAGAGCACGCCCACCAATTTGCTGAGTTAAGTTTGGTTTCAGCCTCCATTAGACTGTTGGGATCAAGGACGGTAGAGGAGAGGAAAACAGTCTTTCTTGGAGGTTGGATCAATAGTACGACGGGGTATTAGGGCCACAGAAGAAAAAAAACCTGCTTGTCACTATGAGAATAAAGTCGTAGTTTTAAAAAACTCATTTAACGAGAATAAAGTCGTTAACGAGAATAAAGTTGTTATTTAACGAGAAAAAAACTCATTTAACAAGAATAAAGTCATATAATGAGTGGTTGTACCCACTCATCGATGTAGAACTGTGAACATTTAGTGCAGTTCTCCTTTCATTTGTGGTTTAGACACAAAGGTCGCATACTGAGTCTATCCTCCATCAGCACATTAGTTTAAGGACTTTGAACAGAGTTTGCACACATTTAGGTTTGTTGTAAGAACTGAACTGATATGTAGTAAATTTCCTCTTTTGTGGAGGAGAAACTACTGCAGTGTTCATCTGTAGGACTATCAGTGGAAACAGCAGAACTAAACACAGAGGGTTTGATGTCTCTGAACAAACTGTGGATTCTACTGTGAGTTTTTCAGTCCAACAGAAGGGAAAGGATCTGCTTCACTTGTTTCCTTCGCTGTAAAACTGGAAACTGTCGAATTTTCAAAATATTACAAGTTTAATCTCATAAAAGTACGACTTTATTCTCATTAAATAACGACTATATTCTTGTTAATTAACGACTTTATTCTCGTTAAATAATGAGTTTTTTTTTAAAAACTATGACTTTATTCTCGTTAAATGATGAGTTTTTTCAAAACTACGACTTTATTCTCGTAGTGAAAAGGTTTTTTTTTTCCTTATGTAGCCCTAATACGCTGTCGTAGAATAGAATGCCAGGTAAGTTCATGAATATTTTTTATTGTTTAACTTAATGTGATGGATGTTAAGTGAAACAGTTGAGCCAACTTATCTGTTGTAACTCAAATTCAGTGCCTCATCTGAGTTTAATGTCATATCAGTACTTATTGGAGCCTGGGCTAACAAATAAAGACACCACTTTTACTGATCAATATAACAGTTAGATGAATCATGAATTAACGGCCGAGTGTTTGGTTTCCTGAGCAACTGTGTTAGAAAGTAGCCGGTCCATCTGAGACCTCAGCCTCTGCTTCCTCTATGGAAGACATAACAGCGGGATTGAGGAGATCTTCGAAGTATTCCTTCCACCATCCGACAACGTCCCCAGTCGAGGTCAGCAGCTCCCACTGTAAACAGCGTTGGTGGCGCACTGCTTTCCCCTCCTGAGGCGCCGGACGGTTTGCCAGAATTTCCTTGAGGCCGACCGATAGTCCTTCTCCATGGCCTCCCCAAACTCCACCCAGACCCGAGTTTTTGCCTCCACAACCGCTCAGGCTGCGGCACGCTTGGCCCGCCGGTACCCATTAGCTGCCTCAGGAGTTCCACGAGCCAGTAAGGCTCCATCAGACTCCTTCTTCAGCTTGACGGCATCCCTTACTTCCGGGGTCCACCACCGGGTTCGGGGATTGCCGCCACGACAGGCACCGGAGACCTTGCGACCACAGCTCTGAGCAGCCGCTTCGACAATGGAGGTGAAGAACATGGTCCACTCGGACTCAATGTCCCCAGCCTCCCCCGGTATCTGGGAGAAGCTCTCCCGGAGGTGGGAGTTGAAGACCGCGCTGACATCGGGCTCTGCCAGATGTTCCAAACAGACCCTCACAACAAGTTTGGGCCAGCCGAGTTGGTCCGGTTTCCTCCTTTGCCACTGGATCCAACTCACCACCAGGTAGTGATCGGTTGACAGCTCCGCCCCTCTCTTCACCCGAGTGTCCAAAACATGCGGTTGGAGGTCTGATGACACGACTACAAAGTCGATCATCGTCCTCCGATCTAGGTTGTCCTGGTGCCAAGTGCACTTACGGACATCCTTGTGTTCGAACATGATGTTTGTTATGGACCAACTGTGACTAGCACAGAAGTCCAATAACAGAACACCACTCGGGTTCAGATCGGGGAGGCCGTTCCTCCCCATCACCCCCCTCCAGGTCTCACTGTCGTTGCCCACGTGGACACTGAAGTCACCCCGGAAAACAATGGAGTCCCCAGTCAGAGCACCATCCAGCACCCCTCCCAGGGACTCCAAGAAGGCCGGGTACTCTGCACTGCTGTTTGGCCCGTAGGCCAAGACAACAGTGAGGGACCTGTCCTCGACCCGAAGGCGCAGGGACGTGACCCTCTCGTTCACCAGGGTGAACTCCAACACATGGCGGCTGAGCTGAGGGGCTATGAGCAAGCCCACGCCAGGCCGCCGCCTCTCACCGCGGGCAACGCCAGAAAAGTGGAGAGTCCAGCCCCTCTCGAGGGGTTCTTGAACTGCCACCTTATCATGGTGGGGGAGTTTGAGTGCCCGAATGATCCCAGGAGCTATGTTGTCGGGGGCTTTATGCCCCTGGTAGGGTCTCCCAAGGCAAACAGGTCCTGGGTGATGGGCCAGACTAAGAGCAGTTCAGAAGTCCCTATGAAAAAGAAACATCGAAGGAAAGTGACGTCGCCCGGTATGACGCAGCCGGGGCCCCACCCTGTAGCCAGGCCCGGGGTTGGGGCTCGAATGCGAGCGCCTGGTGGCTGGGCCTATGCCCACGGGGTCTGGCCGGGCCCAGCCCAAAGGAGCGACGTGGGTCCGCCCTCTGGAGGACCCACCACCCACCGAGGGAATCATAGGGGCCGGGTGCAGTGTGGATTGGGTGGCAGTTGAGGGCAGGGGCCCCAACGACCCGATCCCCGGATGCAGAGGCTAGCTCTTGGGACATGGAATGTCCCTCTCACCATCCCCTTGTCAGGGAATACACCTTCTTCTCCTCAGTCCACCACTCTTATTCTAGATTAGATTACTTCCTTACTAGCAGCTCACTGATGAGTGATATATCTGAAACCAAAATTCATCCTGTCACCGTCAGCGACCATGCACCAGTGTCACTCACTCTGGTTCATAAGAACATCAAGCCACCAACTCGTAACTGGAGATTTAATACATCATTACTTAAAGATCCTGAGTTCATCAGCTACTTTAAAAGAGAATGGTCCGAATACATAGAAAACAACGAGTTACCAGGAACATCAGCGTGTGTCCTCTGGGAGGCGGGAAAGGCAGTAATGCGTGGGAAAATAATCTCCTTCTCCTCTCATGAGAAAAAGAAAGAGAACTCAAAAATATTGGAGCTAGAAGGTCAAATTAAATCATTAGAGGAGGCCTACTCTGCCACGCCAGATGAGCACACGCTAAACAGTATAAGGAAAGCTAAACTGGAACTGAATGAAATAATAAATAAGAAAACGCAATTCTTGGTGCAAAGGCTTCACTTGGAGAACTTTGAACATAGCAACAAATCTGGGAAATTTTTGGCGAATCAACTAAAAACAAATAAAAACAACTATTTACTCTGTTAAAGATCCAGCAGGAAACATTAGCCATGACTCCGACAAAATAAATTACACTTTCAGGGATTTCTATAAAGCATTATACACATCACAAATAGACCCATCAGATGATAATATTGATCAGTTTTTCAGTAACATCAATCTACCAACATTACAACAGGAACAGAGAACATCTGTGGACTCACCTCTGTCTGTTGGTGAACTCCAAGAAGCTCTTCAACATATGCCCAATAATAAAGCTCCAGGTCCAGATGGTTTTCCAGCAGAATTCTACAAAGAATTCTGGACTATTCTGGCACCTACTTTCTACAAAATGATATTAGAAATAAAGGAGAAAAACGAAATACCCACAAATATGAACGTAGCGAACATTACTGTGTTATTAAAACCAGGAAAAGAGCCCACATTCCCATCCAGTTACCGCCCAATCTCACTAATCAATGTAGATCTAAAAATAATCAGTAAAGCTCTGGCCAGAAGGATAGAGAAAATAACTCCTTTAATAATCCATCCAGATCAAACAGGTTTTATTAAAGGTAGGCACTCTTCAACTAACACACACAGATTAATTAACCTCATAGATTATTCTAACATACACAATCTGAAACCAGAATTATTTCTCTAGATGCAGAAAAAGCATTCGACCGGGTCAACTGGAAATGTCTATTTACAACATTAAAAAAGTTTGGATTTGGACCATCTTTCATTGACTGGATTAGTATATTGTATAAGAACCCTCATGCATGCGTGAGGACCAATGATCAAACTTCTCCAAGCTGCAGTCTGCACAGAGGCACCCCACAGGGCTGCCCACTTCCCCCCTCACTTTTTGCCATCTTTATTGAACCTTTAGCAGCTTCCATTAGACAACAGGATGAAATAAAAGGAATCCGTACCAGTAATATAGATCATGAAATAAGTTTTTATGCTGATGATGTAGTACTTTTTCTCCAGAACTCACAAGCATCTCTCTCCCAGACGATCACACTTATAAATAACTACTCATCAATATTGGATTACTCCATTAACTGGACTAAGACCACAGCCCTGCCTATTAACTGTCACTTTCAAGGTGTGCCCAATATTACAATACATTTAGGAAATATTAGATATCTAGGTATAAATATTTCACCCAGGTTGTCAGAACTAATAAAACTGAACTATGTTCAACTCCTGAAAACAACAGAGGATGATCTTCTGCGGTGGAGGCGATTACCCATTTCACTCATGGGGAGAGTTGCCACCATCAAAATGATTTTACCTAAAATTAACTATTTATTTTCCATGATACCCATCAAACCATCCTCTAGTTGGGTCAAGTAACTGGACTCACACGTACCTAAATTCCTTTGGGAAAACAAACCATCACGTATAAGTTTAAATACGTTACAGCAGACCAGAGACAGGGGCGGTTTAGACCTCCCCA
Organism: Sphaeramia orbicularis; assembly: GCF_902148855.1. Classification (NCBI taxonomy): domain Eukaryota; kingdom Metazoa; phylum Chordata; class Actinopteri; order Kurtiformes; family Apogonidae; genus Sphaeramia; species Sphaeramia orbicularis. The sequence continues at coordinate 105,518 of NW_021941614.1, forward strand.
ACTTTGGCCAATATTTCCTAGCCAATAAGCTGCAGTATATCTGCAAATGGCTCAAACCTAGTTATCTAGGTGAGCCATGGCTAGATATAGAGCAAGCAATGTGTGATGATCTAGCAATCTGTGACTTAGCATTCATTAGTTCAACCATTAAGCATCATAAATGTTACAAAAGTGTGAACATCAGCTCCACTCTGACAGCCTGGTGGGAATTTCTGAAAATAAATAAATGTTCACCCATTCCATGTAAGCAGACACCCATCTGGAACAACCCTGACATCCTGCAAAATAAAATAAATATAAACTTTACTCAGTGGAAGAACAAAGGAATAACACATTTAGAAAATATCATAGTGGACGGAAACTTTGCACCATTTGATACGCTCACTTCACAACATGGGATTAGCAGCACCACATTTTTAGAAAATCACCAAATCAAATCTAATATAGGTAAGAAATATACCCCTAACCAGTTAAACCTGCAACTACCAATCAAGGTGGAAGAATTTTTGAACCTCTGCACCCCAAAGCTACTATCCAAAATATATCGGCTTAATGCTAAAACAGATGACTTCATCTACCTACCGACTTCAAAATGGGAGACAGATTTATCCAGTGATTTGGATCAAAAGTCATGGTCACAAATATGTTCAAATACATTTAAAATGTCTAAAAACTCCAATTTACAACAAATTCAGTTCAAAATTCTTCACAGAATTCATTCTACAGGACAAATGATGTTCCAGATGGGTCTGACTCAGTCACACATCTGCTCACAGTGCACAGATAACTCTGTTGATAAATACATACACGCCTTGTGTCAGTGTGCACCTGTCCACAGGTTTTGGCTTCAGGTCTGTGGTCTATTCATACGCTGTGGGAAAATGGTTCCCAATTTGAAAATCCAGTTCCGTTCAGCTCTTTACCTTTGAGCTTTGGTCCAATGTGGGTTACACTCTAGCACAAGAGCTTTAACCGAGTTCCATCCATGGGTTGTGAAATGTTGGACCAGGTGTCTGTCTGTGTTCTTTGGTTTTAGGATGTTGTGCTTATGGCACTTAAATCTGACTTTCAGACTCAGGCTTTTTTCACCCACATATTTTTTATTGCATTTTTTTTTTTTAACAAGTAATTAAGTATACACAGTTCCTGGATAGGATGTTTCCCCTCTTGGCCATGGAAAACACTTTTTGTCCATCACAACTATAGATACAATCCTTCTGTTTAAAGAAGGTATTTGCTTTTTTCTCCCCAGATTTCGATTTGACCCTGGCATGAACCAAGATATCCCTTAAGTTTTTATTTTTCCTGTATGGGTTAGGGTTAAGGTTAGGCTAACCCTAACCCAAACCCTAACCCAATCCATCTGATGTCATGTGTTGGTCTATTGTGTTGCATGGTAGAGTTAAAATTGGATCTGACATGTTTTGTTAATATTACTGCAGATGGTGAGTATGTGGTAACAGAAGGTAATAGAATTCCTATTTGGATAGGTTTAACCTGTTGAAATGATCTATAGCAGGAGTGTCCAACCCTGGTCCTCGAGAGCTACTATCCTGCATGTTTTTGATGCATCCCTCTTCCAACACACCTGATTCTAATGATGAGCCTATCATCAAGCTCTGCAGAAGCCTGATAATGACCGTTAGGTGTGCTGGAAGAGGGAAACATCTAAAACATGCAGGATAGTAGATCTTGAGGACCAGGGTTGGACACCCCTGATCTATAGCATAATCTTAGAAAGGAGCGAGGGTACCCTCTTGTGGACAGTGCACCAAATAGCACCTTCACTGCCCAGAGGAAATCTTCCCTTTGTGTGCATATTCTGTGGAATCTCAATAATTGTGACTTGGTGAGCCCCGCAAAGGTGTGTTTGGGGTGAAAGCTGTTCATATGCAATAGAGAATGTGTGTCTGTTTCTTTGAAGTAAACTTTAATCTCCAATTTGTGACTGATGTGGAATTCTTTCCCTTTGAATGTTGTTGTGTCCAAAAAAATTGATGGATTTATGATCTAAAGTATATTTTAAGGTGATGGATGGGTTGTGAGTATTTAATATGTTAAAGAATTGGATAAACTCTGTTTCTGAATATTGCCAAACCCCCCAGATATCATCCAGATATCTGTAATAATGTAATGGTTTTAATTGACATTTTGTAATGCAGTCGTGTCCCATTCTTCCATGAATATGTCTGCGTATGCAGGAGCAAATTTCTTTCCCATTGCTGTTCCTTTGATCTGCAAATAAAATTCTCCATCAAATTCAAAATCATTTCTGGTAAGGTTAATTTCAAGTAATTGTAGGATTTCCCTATCAGGTCTTTTGGAGTTAGGGTATTTATGAAAACAATTTTTAATGGCATTAATCCTCTCAGTTATGTCAATGTTTGTGTATAGGCTATCCACATCTATAGTGAATAATATTGCCTCAGGGGGAATATCTAATGTCTTAATTTTTGCTATGAAATCATATGTAACCTTAATGTAGCTGGGATGGTGCTTAGTCAGTGGATTGATATAATAATCTATGAATTCAGCAGATCTCTATGTTTCGCTGCCACAACCCGACATGATCGGACAGCCAGCAGGGATGAGAAATGGTTTGCTCCAGCAGGCTCCTTGTGCACCTTAGGAAGCAGGTAAAATCATCTGGATCTGGGCTCGGAGTCTCCAATCAGATAAGTCATTTGTTTTTTGTTTATTCATTTCTTTTCATATATTTTTTGGAAAATATTTGCTACCATTTTCATAGTATCCAAATACATCGGTTTAGACAATTTGGTATAATATGTTGTGTTGTTCAAATGTCTTCTACCCTCCCAGACATATTGTTCCCTGTTAAAAATGACAGTTAAGCCGCCTTTGTCTGGAGGTTTAATAACAATCTCTCTGTTTTGTTTTAGTTCTTTAATGGCAGCTTCTTCCTCAGGGCTTAAATTTGGGGTGGGCTGTAAAATAGAAAAAGGATTCTGAAAATAATCCATATCTTTTCTGATTAATTCAGGGATAAATGCTGGCAAACATGGGCGGTTTGTTCATAAGGGCGATTGGGCGACGCCTCACCAAAGGGGAAAAAGGAGGGATTTTTTTCTATCATATTCTTCCACAGTGTTACAGGGCTGTGACAGTAGACAGTTTGAGCTGCTCGCTATGTCATTGTCCAATCAGCGCAGGGCAGTGCTCCAAGAAGTCCTGGTCAAATTGAAAATCGCCCAGACTGCTCTCATAGACTTTCATGTAAAATCAGTTTTTTTCTAATTTCAGTCGTTACAATGCATTCCTTACGGGTTATGGGAGGGCTCGCCCTAACGTGCTTTTGTTATACGTAATGTGAGCATACCGGCGTAGCTAAGCCACCACACTGCACTAGTCACTTCGAGGTCAGCATGGCGGTGAGTGTACGAAGCAACTCTATCCTTTCATTGAAAGAAGTCCCTTTCAGTCGTCGTAGTAACAAAGATAAATTGGCAACGAAACAATTAGGACCACCCAGACCAAATTTAAACATAAAACAAGTCTCTACGAAAGGGGGGAAATCATATAAGCGGGGATTTTTGCGGAGCTGGTATGAGCGGAAAACCTGGCTAGCAGGCTGTGAAGCAGCTAATGCATTATTCTGCTACCCCTGCATACTGTTTCACCCTGATGGCAGTACAGCAGACGACAGCGCATGGACAACTACAGGAATCACCGACATGCATCATCTGTCTGAAAAGGTGAAGAAACATGAGTCCTCTAAGACCCACATGGACAGTTGTCTGAGGTTTTCTGCGTTTGGGCGGGTGAACATACAGCTACACAGCTGGATGAGAGCTACAAGCTAGCGGTTCGTCGTCACAACATTGAGGTGAGCAAGAACCGACACATCCTATCCCGCCTCATCGACTGTGTCAAGTTCTGTGGGGTGCTTGAGTTAGCTTTGCGAGGCAAAGACGAAAATGAGGGCTCCAACAACCCAGGCATTTTTCGTGGCTTGGTTGACTTGGTGGCCTCGCTGGATGAGGCGTTTGAGGAGCACCTGAAATCGGCCACAGTTTTCAGGGGCACGTCAAAGACCATGCAGAATGAGCTCCTGGAAAGCATGCTAGCGGTCATCAGGGGACATATCATGGAGGAGGTAAAGTCCGCTAAATTTGTTGCCATCCAAGCGGATGAGACCACCGACGTGTCAACACAGGCGCAGCTGGAGCTTGTGTTGAGATACATCGACTCAAACCACACGGTGCAGGAGCGTTTCTTTGAGTTTCTGCCTGTTATGGATGCAACATCTGAGTCGACTGCTAGCGTGCTTCTGGACAGACTGAACGGTCTTTTTCCTGAAGGCGACAGAGAGAAACTCATTGCGAAACATATGATGGAGCCAGTGTGATGAGGGGAGAGCGGGCTGGTGTGCAGCACAAGGTGCGTGAGCATTTTAAAAATGCCCATTATGTGCATTGCTATGCACATCAGCTGAATCTGATCATGCAGCAGGCCACTTCTCACGTCCCAGCAGTCAGAGTTTTCTTTTCGGACCTGTGCGGTATTGCAACTTTTTTTTACCCGGTCATCAAAACGCACAAACATACTTGACCAGATTGTTGAAAGAAGGTTGCCAAGAGCTTCATCAACAAGATGGAACTTCAGCAGCAGGATCGTCAACACTGTGCAGGAGAACCTTGATGACCTCATGCAGTGTTTTGAATCCATCAGGACATCGGGTTCATTTGACAGCACCAGTGAGGGAGACATCTGGCTTTCTGAGGATGCTGCAGGATGAGGACTTTCAGTTTTTTCTGCAGCTGTTTCATCAGATCATGCCACACGTTGACATGCTGTACCAGCAGCTGCAGAAGAAGGACACTGATGCAGTCTTCATCAAGCGTGCCCTCCAGACCTTCACAAGCAGTGTGCAGGCAATAAGGTAAGATAAAATAATACTGTTCAATCCTTCTCAATACTGAACCTTGTCACTGGCCACTTTATTAGGTACACATGTGTAACTTAATACAATCCAAAACAACAGCTCTGCTATAAAATCTGCATCAATGTAATTTATTCATTTTCAGTTTTTGTTGATGTCAATAAGGTGATAATTCTACTTTGTTTATTACTGAGGTCATAGTGGGTGATTGTGAAGTATTAGAGTACATTGTATTGACTAGTGTTCCTAATATTTTGTCCACCCCATTAACATACAAAATATTAGAAACACTTTTCAAGATAATGTAATTCAGTACACCACCACCACCACCCACTGCAACATCAATAATAAAGATAAAGTAGAATTATCACTTTTCTGACTATGTCAAAGCTGAAAATGTATAAGCTTTGTAAAAGCAGAAGTTATAGCAGCTGTTGTATTGATTGAATTTGATTACACAGGTGTATTTAATTAAGTGGCTGATGGCTGTAAGTGCATAAAGTAAAGCTAGATACTATTATTACTAATAGCTAGATAAATATTAGTATTTTGAAATGAGCATTTTCTTCTCTTTTTCTAAATGCTACCAGGCACTCATATTTTCATGTGCTAACACTGTTGATCTGCTTGCCCTCAGAGACTCCTCTCAACAGCAGCAGGAACTAGCGACAGGAACCACAAGACCGAGGAGGGCCTTGGGAGAAGAGGAGAAGCAAAAGCTGTCAAGGGAGTTCTGCAACACAATCCTGGCTCACGCCAGACAAAGGTTCTCCTTCGCTGACCACCTTGTGAGTGCCACACTGCTACAGGCAGAGATGTTTGAGCAGCACTGCCATACATTTCCTGTCGAGGCTCTGAATGCCACTGTGAGGGCATATCCCATGCTGAACACGGCAAAGCTCAGGACAGAACTGTCTCTCATCTATGAGAATCCAGAGTTCAAGGGCTGCTGTGGCGCTCTGGCACTGTACCAGGTTCTGCAGAGATACAACCTCCAAGAGACATTTTCTGAGACTGTGGCTCTGTTGAACATTCTCATAACCACTCCCATGACAACGGCTGAGGCTGAGCGGTGTTTCTCAACACTGAAGAGAATCAAGATGTTCCTGCACAATGCAATGGGCCAGGAATGTCTGAATGCACTGGCCAGGCTCTCCATGGACAGGGAGCTTGTCAGGAACATGCCTGATTTCAATGAGAGGGTTATTGATCACTTTGCTGCTCTGAAAGAGAGATGAGCAAAATTTCAATATAAGTAATGTAGTGACACTGTCATTCTTAGTCTCTGTCACACACACACACACACACACACACACAATCACAATCACAATCACAATTTATTAACTGATAATGTTAGTTTTTAATAGTTATCTTTTCAATCAAATGCTGCTTTCAGGAAATTTGTTCATTTTTGCAAATCTATACAATTGGCCAGATATTATATTTGTATTTATAGTTCACTGTTGAATGCATGCACTTTCATTTGCACTTAAAGATAGTTAAGCTGCACAAAATCTTTAAAATGTTGTTACCGATATGGCAATCTGTACATATACTGTATTTACTGTTTGTTTCTGCAAATAGAGTATTGTTTGTGCAATGTTAAGCAATTTGAATGCACTATCCCTTTATTTGAATTTATATAAACTATTTGTAATTAAAAGAACTACTTTAAAGAACTGTAAATAAATACTTTTAATGATTTTGACTTATATGTAGTCCCCTTTGTAATTAATGGTAAAGCAAGCGTATCTGTCCATGTTCAAAGATATTTGAAAGTAAACTGATTCACAGTTTATCTCTCTGTTGATCTTCATTTGTAAAGCCAAGATAATTTTATTAGTTGAACACTCCTGAATGTAACTTTCCCCTGTAGCAATTACATTTGGTATTGCTGTGTAAGTTGACCAGAAATTAATATGTGGCAATTGTCTTGCTGCTTGTTAATTTTTCCATATAATGGGTCACCTAAGTCATCATCAGAACAGTTGCCCCCCCTAAGAAATTTGTCAGGAGCTGCCACTGCTGGCAAAGCTACATCAGCAGGTGTCCAAGTGGACGGAGGCATAAAAGGTAATTTGTCAGACACATCCTGTGTGTCTTCTTCTTCATAGTAGAATAATAATCTAAGTCTCCTGTGATATTGTTGGATATCTATTCTAGGATTGGTTTTAATGTTTTATTAGATCCTATTGTAGGTATGTGATTAAGCCCCCTATTGAGGACTGATAATTGAGCTCTGCTGATTTGTGATTTTTGGGCCAAAACTAAAACATTCTTAAACCCCGCCTGTGCTGTTAGGTTTACGGGGCTTTTTAGTTTATGCATTTAGTCCAATGTTCAAAGAGTTTGATGGCTGTGTTCTTTGACCAATGGATCTTGTCCAGTTCTGTGGTAAAATCCTTGGTAGGGAGCTCAGGTAAGTACTCATGGTTTTGTTCAATGTGCTGGTTAATGGCTTGCAGGTTTACAATTTCCTTGTGAGGTAAGTTTCTAGAATTGTTAATTCTAGGAATGACAATGTGGGCCTTGGGAAATTTCACCTGTGCTGCTCTCATCATTTTCTGAAGCTGGTTAACAGTAGTGGCCCTTAATTTCAGGGATTTATTGTTTATCCCAAAGGACAGAATCACTGTGTGGGGTGCCGTGATGAATGTGGCCTTTCGCAAAATCACTTCAGCGTGGTGAAATTCGGCTCCAGGATTACTGTCAATTTGTAAATCCTTGCATTTGAATGCTGGAAGTCTGCCCACAATAGAATCACCTAAGATCAATACTGGCTTTTTAATGGTTGAACCCCAGTCTTTCAGTTTTCTGTTTGTACTAATGTGTTTAGTGGGTCTATGTATAGGTGTCCCTGTTGTTCCTGTGTCTCCTGTCTTCTCATCACTGATCTCTGTTGTAGCAAGAATAGGATACCAAATTATTTATTAATTGAGTGTTGATTTATTGATTAATTTAATTATAGATTTATAACTAAGCTTAAACTTAAATCAACCCAAAACAATAATTTGGAAATCTTGCAAAGGTTGATAGTTCGTTGACTGCACAGATGAAACCGAGTGTGAAAAGGCAGTACACAAGCACAACTGAGGCAATGGATTTATACACATATAAATAATTTATTAACTAAACTAAGACACACAAATAACATAGAGACAAGAGACAAATATGATAAAAGGAGCAGGAGATTATGGACAGGAGAATACGTAGGTTAAGTTGGCAGATAGCTATATTCACGATATTATAACGTTAGTGAGGTTACGTTGAGGTAAACCTACTTAAATTGGAATAACACCAACTCAGATAAATCAGGAGCAAGTTTTCTTACAAGTTAGAGGCCTTCTGAAGGAGGCAGGCTGGAGAGGCCTTGACGGAGAACGGATGCAGTCTTCTGACGAAGTTCGAAGCAGGAACAGGCTGTGAAGCGACGTGCTTGCGCTGGAGGTCTGAAGTTCTGCTGGCTGGAGGAGGTGCACAGCTGGCTCTGGCGGCTGGTTCTGGAAAGCTCGCCAGGAGAAGTTGAGAACAGCGAAGATGGAACAGCTCTTGGAGAGCTCAGAAGGTGGAACAGCTCTGTCGCTGAAGTTGAGAGCAGCAACTCAGCTCTGCTCTGTGAGAGCCCAGAAGATGGACAAGACTCTGCTCTGATGAAAAGTTGGTTTCATTTACTTTTATAGTTCTGCCCAAAAACCAACTCGGCACGCCTTCCTCGTGCATATTGATGAGTTATCGATGCCTTGGGACGTTGCCTTCTTTGTCTGTTTTAGCGCGAATCCGGCCCCCCTCGTGCATATTGACGAGTGTCACGTTTCTCTTCCTTTGGGGGAGGGATAGGACTTTGTGCAGACTTGTAAGAAAACTTTGCATCCTTAAATAAGATTCTTAAATAAGATCACTTAAACTTTATACATCACCTGTAACCTCACTTCAGCATCAATTAAGATAATAGCATGATTATTCAGACACGCTATAAGCAGTAATACTCTTACTTTCACATAATTCACCGCGAACATGATCAGGACACACATATATGAAACCACAGGTCAGGCAAATGGCTTAAGTATTACATCTACATAAAAGAGTTAGCATGCTGAGTTAATCAACATTAACACATTTCTGTGATCCTATTAACATGGCACATATAGTGATTTTGGTTACTCAGTCTATTTCTTCTTCTGGGTTCATCTTCACCTCTGGATAAGCAACATAATAAAACACAGATGTTGAGAGGACAAAGTCGGCTAGGTGTAAACACAAGTTCCGGGGTGCTCTCAATTACCACGACAAGGGAAATGGCTCTTGATGAAGAACAGAATGAAAAGGAGCCTAAGTTTCATTGTTCTGTGTACTTTTAAATTAGATTAGTCTCATTCTTTAAGCTCATCCGTCATTATAAATGTCATTTGCAGAGGATGTCCGTGCTTTGACCTGGTAACCAACCAATCAGCATGGTTGTTCAGGAATTTGGTTTGACCCGGAGAGGAAGATAATATAATTTATAATTCTGTTTTCGACTCTGTTCACTCACTCCACCGTCATGAGGCTACACTGTTTTTTGTTTTTCAGTGGAATCTAAAATTTTGAATTCTTTCTGATTGACAGGTGATGGAGGAGGTGTGCCTATTGTGAATAAGGGTTTGGTGGGTTGATCACCTGATCTTGGAAACGGGATCAAACTGAAGCCCGCAGTGCCCTATTGTAGTACCTGTTGCGCGTGTCAAAGTCAAAGTTTTTAAACTCCACCTTCATCAGGCGAACGAATAAACTCGTGGCTAATAAATTACAGAGTGGGGGATCCACTGACGGCGTGCTGTCTGAACGACTGCTACACTGTAACTGATTCTATCTAAGATGGGGACCAGGTGTCTCTCATCAAGACCACCCTCAAATGGCCCTAAATTTTAGTCCAGCACCCCCACTGGTAAGTTACTAGTCTTACAATCATGAACATGACATCATTTATAACAACAGTGCTACATTGGGGTAATTACATTTCTTTTTTCTCTTTTTGTAACTTTCAGGTATTTGTAAACAGGTAAGTATCCCTATACAGGTAAGTAAACTTATCAAGGAGACTTTGATCAGAAAAAAAGGTTGTTATGTAAGTTCTTTTTAGGAAAAGGGAAGAAAAAAGGAAAAATGAAATCCAATAATCAACAATCATTTCTGTTTGCAGGTAAGGTCTTTATAGGAATCAAAAATAACTTGACTTCTTGTAAGTATGTTAAAGGGGTAAGTATAAGTGGCACAAGCAGACCATACATACATTGTTAAAATCAATAAATTTAAAAAATAAAATAAAACAAAAATATATATGTTTGTATGTTTCTAATATCTTTTAATTATTTATTCCTTATGCATTATTATCTGTTTCTTTCTTTCTTTATTATTATTTTGAATTATTACTGTACCTGTCCATGGTTCTGAATCAGGGCCAAGCCCAGTTATTTACTAAAAATATAATATATTTTAGGAAAAAAGTTACTTTCAAAGTACAGATTACAATCTGAATTAGGTCTGTAGTTTGTTTGTGATATCAAATTTAAGGCAGGAATTAATTAGAATGATGGGTCAAGAATAAATAGGGTTAAATTCAGAGATTAAGGTTGAAATTAAAGTAAGATTTCAGGGTTAAAGTTAGAATATAGGCTTAAGGTTAGATTAGAATCAGGGTTCAGATCAAGGGTTAGGGGTTAGGGTTAAGAAGGGTTAGGGTCGGGGTTAGAATTAGGGTTAGGTTAGGGTTGGGTTACGGTTAGGATTAGGGTTAGGGTTAGGTTAGAATTAGGGTTAGGGTTTAGGGTTAGGGTTAATCGGAGGTCTCCACATCAGTGAAGGCCGCGCTCTTGCCATGCTGTTCACGGCTGAGCAGTACCCCCTGCCAAGCCCCGGTGGCGCCGGGATACAGATTCTTCCTACGTTGGAGGATGTACAGAAAGGTAGGAAAGGTGAGTATCTATTCAAATTAGTTCTTAATGATCATTATAATTAATTATTGTGGTCTGAAATATAATCTATCGTTCATCCCTTGTGGAAAACTAGTTCCAAGTTTCATAATCCAGTTGTGTTCTGCTCTCTGTCTTTGAGCTTCAGTCCAGTGAGGATTGCATTCCAAAATAAGGGCTCTCACTGATTCCCAGCCATGGGATGTGAAATGCTGAACCAAATATCTTTCTGTATTCTTCTGTCTAAAAATATTGTGTGTGTGACATTGAAATCTCACTTTAAGAGTGAGACTAGTTTCTCCCACATATCTCTTTTTACACCTGTTGCATGAAATCAGGTATACACAGTTTTTGGAGTAAATATTGCCTGTTATTGCTGTTTTGTATATTTGTTGTCCAGAATGGTTATAAACATATTTCTTCTGTTTGAAAAAAGTGTTTTTCCTTCCTTTAATCCCTGTAGATTGAGATTGAATCCTTGCATTAACCAAACTATCTCTAAGGTTTTTATTTTTCCTGTAAGCTGCAGTCCATCTGATATCATGATGAGGTCTGTGTTGTTGTAGAGTCAAAATGTGATCTGACATGTTTAGAAAGAATTGCTGCTGAAGGGGAATATGTGATAACAAAAGGCAGTAAGGTGCCAACTTGTAATGGTTTGACTTGTTTGAAGGTCTTGAAGCACTGTTTTAAGAAGGAGCGAGAGTACCCTCTCTTGGACAGTGCGCCAAACAGCACCTTGGTTACTTTAATGAAGTCTTCCTCTTGTGTACATATTCTATGGAATCTCAACAGTTGAGATTTAATAAGTCCAGCAAATGTGTGTTTGGGGTGAAAACTGTTTTTATGCAATAAAGCATGGGTGTCTGTGTCCTTAAAGTACACTTTGATGTCCAATTTATGTGAATTATGAAATTATTTTCCCTTAAAAGTTGTTGTATCTAAAAAATTAATACACTGATGATTCAGTGTATACTTTAGAGTTATGAATGGGTTATGTGTATTGAGAATATTAAAAAATTGTATGAATTCTGCCTCAGAATGTTGCCATATTCCCCAAATGTCATCAAGATATCTGAAATAATGTAATGGTTTTAATGGATATTTCGCTAGTGCAGTGGTTTCCCAGCCTGCCATGAAAATATCGGCATATGCAGGGGCAAATTTTTTACCCATAGCTGTACCTTTGACTGGTAAATAGAATTCCCCATTAAATTCAAAATCATTCCTTGTAAGATTAATTTCTAGGAGTTGTAGAATTTCCTTATCTGGTCTTCTAGAGTTAGGATATTTTTGTAAGCATGTCTTTACAATATTAATTCCTTCCTTAATATCAATGTTTGTATAAAGGCTATCCACGTCAATAGTGAATAGTATCGCCTCTGAAGGGATCTCTAAGGATTTAACTTTATTGATAAAATCATATGTGTCTTTAATATAACTTGAATGGTGTTTAGCCAAAGGATTAATATAATAATAAATTCTGCAGAGCGGTAGGTCTCACTGCCACAGTGTGACACTATTGGTCTACCCAGGGGTCTAAGATGTGGCCTACTCCAGGTAGATGGCTCTTTATGTATTTTAGGCAGGAGATAGAATCTCCTTGATTGGGGTTCAGAATCCCCTATAAGGTAGGACATCTGTTTTTTATTTATTTATTTATTTTCATAAATTTTCTGAAAAATACCAGATACTATTAAAATGGTTTCCACAAACATGGGTTTTGTTAATTTGGTATAATAAGTTGTATTATTTAATTGTTTTTCAGCTTCCCAGACATATTTTTCTTTATCCAAAACTACAACTTTACTCCCTTTATCTGCAGGTTTTATGATAATATCTTTATTTTGTTTTAATTCCTTAAGTGCATTTCTTCTTCAGGGGTCATGTTCTGGATCGGTTGAATTATAGGGAAGGAATCTTGAAAATAATCTATATCCTTCCTTATTATCTCTGGAATAAATTCTGGTAATGCCATGTCCGGCGGTGTCCATGTGGAGGATGGCATAAAAGGTAATTAATTGGAGATATCTTGTGTGTCCTCTTCTTCATAATGAAATAAAGTTTTAATCTTCTGTGGTAATTCTGTATATCCATCCTGGTAGTTGGTCTAATAGATTTATTAGAATCTTTTGTTGGAATATAATTCAGGCCCCTGTTAAGTACAGATAATTGAACTGTACTGATTTTAGATTTTTTAGCCAGAACTAGGACATTCTTAAACCCCTCATGATTAGGCTTATGGGGTCCTCTAGTTTAGGCATTTCGTCCAGTGCTTGAATAGTTTCACTGCTGTGCTCTTAGCCCAGTGTACTTTGTCTGGCTCTGTGACAAAGTCCATGGTGGGGAATTCAGGTAAGAACTCATAGTTCTGCTCTATGTGTGTCAAGCCTGCAGCCAGACGTTAGTCTGGTTTTGTCTGTCTTTCATGTTGTTTGTCACTTCCTGTTTTATTTTGTTAATTTTCCCTCATGTGTCTTGTCTGTCGTCTTTACTTCCCTTTCCTGATTGTGTTCACCTTTCCCCCGATTACCCGTCTCCGCCCTGATTTGTGCCACCTGTGTCTCTTTGTCTTCCCTCCCTTTTGTGTATTTAAGCCCTGTCTTTTCCCCCAGTCAGTCGCCAGTTCGTATTCTCTCGTAGATACTTACCAGCGTTCTGATCCTGTCTGTTTGTCTGCTTTCCTGTTTTCTGACCTGTTTTGCCATCTCGTTTTTTGCCTGTTTGCCTGCTCCCTGTCGGTTTGGTCTGCCTCCATCTGCCTTCCTGGTTTTGACCTCATCGCCTGACTTTATGGTACATGAGCTTTGTCTATCCCACATGTCCTGTTGCCTGGCTTACCCGTGTATGACCTGTTTCCGTCACTGACCTCCCTCTGCTTTTCCCTAGTCGGGATACCGACTCAAAACTCCGAGCCGAACAGAGGGTTCACGTCCTCAGACCAGAGGATGAATCCGAAGAGGATTTCCCCGACCACTGTCCTCAAGATAGTGTTAATTATTCTCATTACTTACCTGTTTGTACTGTCAGTGACTAATAAATCCTGTGAACTTTTATTTCTGTCTCCGAGTTCTGCATTTGGGTTCAGAGTTCGTACTTGCAGCATTACAGTACGAACTGGCCAAAGTATGAACCCAGGAGAACTTAATCAGGTCCGGGAGGCTATTCAGTCCCAGGGGCAACGCCTGGGAGGACATGAAAAGGCACTACACACCCTGGTGGATAGGATGACTTTGTTAGCCACTCAGGTCTCCCAGCTCACCCGTACCCAGGTCACCGTCTCCTCCTGGTCGGGCGAACCTGTTACTTCTGTGAGAGATTTGGACGAACCGAACATTCCACCCCCATCCAAATACTCAGGTAACCCCGATACCTGTCGTAATTTTTTCACCCAGCTTCAACTTATTTTTGAGTCACAGCCCAACCGTTTTTCTAAAGACTCTGTTAAAATAGCATACGTAGCCAGCCTGTTGGAAGGACCCCCCTTGAGCTATTTTAACGCGCTTTTTGAACAGGGTTCCCCAGCGGTTCAGTCTTTCACCAGCTTAGTGGCTGAACTTAAAAGGGTTTATGACCACCCAGTTCGGGGTCAGATAGCTGGACAGGCACTGATGAAGCTGAGACAGGGAGAACGGTCTATCAGGCAGTATGTGAGTGATTTTCGGTCCCTGGCGGTCGAGTCAGGGTGGAACAACCAGGCCCTGATCACCGCCTTCCTAAGTGGTCTCCGTCGCTCTGTGGGCCATGAGATGGCGCTCCGCCAACAGCTTCATTCCCTAGACGATGTCATCGCCGAAGCTATCCGGGTCGCTGATCAGGAATTGGTCTGGCAGACAGACGATTCTGAGGGTCGTTCATCTTCTTCGTCTGGTGTGTGTGCTACATGAGAGAACATTCGTAATCCTGTGGCTGAGTCTGGCAGAACCTTAAAGGAGGAACCCATGCAGCTGGGTCGGACCCATCTCTCAGCTGAAGAACGCCAACGCCGCCTGACTGAGGGGCTCTGTTTATACTGTGGACAGGGGGGTCACAGAGTTTCCAACTGTCCTCTAAAGGCTGAGGGCAAGACAGGTGAAGGTTCACTATTAAGCAGAACTGTGTGTTTATCTACTTCTACTCATCAGTTTCCTGTGGTCTTCCTCTGTTCTGATTCTATGTGTCTGCAGCACCCTGTCCTGATCGATTCCGGTTCCGACGCAAACTTAATGGACATTAACCTGGCCCAGAAATTGAGGCTCGAATTGATCCCCGTCCAGTGTCCATTGGAGGCCCAGGCCCTGGACGACCACGTTATCTGTCGGGTAACCCATTGTACCCAGCCTGTCACTGTTCAGTTCACAGATGGTCACACTGAAAGCCTCACTTTTCATGTTTATAAATCAGAGTCCCAACCACTTATTTTGGGTTTCCCGTGGCTTCAATTACACGAGCCGCATATAGACTGGAACACTGGGGATGTTCGTTCCTGGGGAAGAGGCTGTGAGGCTCGTTGTGGATCAGTTAAAATACCTGTGTCTCCGTCTGAAGTTCCGCAGATCTCCGTGGCTCCGGTCTGTGTTCCTGAGGAAAGAGAGAAGGATTTTCTGGCCTTGGAGAAGGTTCCCCAGTGTTACCATGACCTTAAGGAGGTATTTAGTAAGTCCAAGGCTACTGCCTTACCTCCACACCGTCCTTATGACTGCGCCATTGAGCTACGCCCCGGTACCTGTCCTCCTAAGGGGAGACTGTATTCTCTGTCTGGTCCTGAAACAGTGGCCATGAAAAAATACATAGACGAATCACTGGCAGCCGGTCTAATTAGACCCTCCTCGTCTCCTGCAGGGGCTGGTTTCTTTTTTGTGGACAAAAAGAACAAGACCCTGAGGCCATGTATTGATTACCGGGGTCTTAATGATATCACAGTCCGCAACCGTTACCCATTACCGCTGATGTCCTCAGCTTTTGAGCTTTTGCATGGGGCTAAAGTATTCCCTAAGTTGGATCTCAGTAATGCCCTATCATTTAGTGAGAATTAGAGAGGGGGATGAATGGAAGACGGCTTTTAACACCCCTAGTGGCCACTACGAGTATCTCGTTATGCCTTTTGGTCTGACCAATGCTCCCGCTGTTTTCCAAGCCCTTGTAAATGAGGTGCTCAGTGACATGTTAAATGTTTTTTTTTTTGTCTATTTGGACGACATTCTGATTTTCTCCCCAGACGAAGTCTCACATGTTCAGCATGTGCTCCAGGTTCTCCAGAGGCTCCTCAGTAACCAACTGTATGTCAAAGCTGAGAAATGTGAGTTCCATCGTTCGACTGTCTCGTTTTTGGGCTTCATCATCTCTTAGGGGAGTGTCCAAATGGATCCTGAGAAGGTTAGTGCTGTGAAGGATTGGCCTACGCCCTCGTCTCGGAGAGACGTTTTGGAATTTGCTAATTTTTATAGAAAGTTCATCTGGGGGTTCAGCAGTGTGGCTGCCCCCCTGCATTCTCTCACGTCTTCCAAGTCTGTGTTCAGGTGGAGCCCAGAGGCCGACAAGGCGTTTTCCCGCCTTAAAGAGACTTTTTCCTCAGCCCCCATCCTGTCCGTTCCTGACCCGTCTCTGCAGTTTGTGGTGGAGGTCGACGCTTCTGATTTGGGGGCAGTTATCTCCCAGTGCTCCCCTACTGACAATAAGCTCCACCCCTGCGCCTTCCTGTCCAAAAGGCTGTCTCAGGCAGAGAGGAATTATGACATTGGCAATCGTGAACTGTTAGCCATTAAGGTGGCTTTGGAGGAATGGCGACACTGGCTGGAGGGGATGGAGGTTCCGTTCCTGGTTTGGACGGACCATAAGAATCTGGAGTACTTACGTTCAGCGAAACGCCTCAACTCCCGTCAGGCCAGGTGGGCTCTGTTTTTCACACGGTTCAACTTCACCTTGTCATACCGACCCGGCTCTAAAAATGGTAAGCCGGATGCCCTGTCCAGAGTTTTTCTCCCTGATAAACCTGTTTCTGACCCTGAACCTATTTTACCTGGCTCTTGTGTGGTGGGGGCTTTCCAGTGGGGTATTGAGAAGACGGTCACTGAGGCCCTTAATGACTATGTTGTTCCGGATGGCGTACCACCAGACCGTCTGTTTGTTCCTCCCAACCTCCATTTGCAGGTGATACATTGGGCACACACTTCTAAGATGGCGTGTCATCCTGGTGTGAAGAGGACCCTGTTCCTAATCAAGCAATGTTTCTGGTGGGCTGGAATGGAAAGGGAGGTGACTGAATATGTGGCTGCATGTCCCGTTTGTGCAACATGTAAGGCCTCTAACAGAGCGCCGTTTGGGCAGCTGCATCCACTACCTGTCCCTAAAAGGCCCTGGTCGGACATCGCCCTGGATTTTTTGACGGGCCTCCCTCTGTCTGACGGTAACACTGCTGTTCTCACAGTGGTGGATAGATTTTCTAAAATGGTTCATTTCATTCCATTGCCTAAGCTCCCTTCTGCTAAGGAGACTGCGGAGGCGCTGTTGCAACATGTTTGTCGTCTGCATGGTTTTCCTAAAGACATTGTATCTGATAGAGGACCCCAATTTATTGCTAGATTCTGGCGTGCTTTCTGTTCCCTCATTAGTGTCTTTCCTCCGGTTTTCACCCACAGACGAATGGGCAAACAGAGAGGCTGAACCAGGTCCTGGAGGTGGGACTCCTTGTATTGGTGTCTCAGAACCCCGCATCCTGGAGTCGTCAGCTGTTGTGGGTGGAGTTCGCACATAATTCTCTACCCAGTGCTTCATCCGGATTGTCACCGTTTCACGTGGTGTATGGTTATCAGCCCCCTCTGTTTCCTTCTTTGGAGAAGGAGGTCAGCGTTCCTTCGGCCCTGGCCCTCATCCATAGATGCAAGAGGACCTGGACTTGGGCCAGACAAGCACTGATGAAAGCTTCGGCTCGGTACAAGACTATGGCGGACCGCCACAGGATACCGGCTCCCGTTTACCATCCAGACCAGCGGGTTTGGTTGTCGGTTCAGAACCTTCCTCTGAGAATGGAGAATCGCAAGCTGGCACCCAGGTTTGTAGGCCCATTCCCCATATCTAAAGTGATTAATCCTGTTTCTGTACGTCTGAAATTACCAAGGTCTATGAAGATTCACCCTACATTTCATGTGAGTCAAGTGAAACCGGCTAAGGAGAGTCGTCTGGTCCCGCCCTCCCAACCACCACCACTACCACACCTCATCGATGGAGACCCGGCCTACTCTGTCCGTCGCCTGATGGCGGCTTGTCGCCGTGGGAGGGGTTTTCAGTATCTTGTGGATTGGGAGGGGTACGGGCCTGAAGAGCAATCCTGGGTGCCGGCCTCCTTCATCTTGGACCCGGACCTGATCCGGGAGTTCCATCAACGCCACCCTGATGTTCCTGGTCCGTCTGGTGCCGTCCCTAGAGGGGGGGGGGGGGGGGGGGGGGGGGGTACTGTCAAGCCTGCAGCCAGACGTTAGTCTGGCTTTGTCTGTCTTTCATGTTGTTTGTCACTTCCTGTTTTATTTTGTTAATTTTCCCTCATGTGTCTTGTCTGTCGTCTTTACTACCCTTTCCTGATTGTGTTCACCTTTCCCCCAATTACCCGACTCCGCCCTGATTTGTGCCACCTGTGTCTCTTTGTCTTCCCTCCCTTTTGTGTATTTAAGCCCTGTCTTTTCCCCCAGTCAGTCGCCAGTTCGTATTCTCTCGTAGATACTTACCAGCGTTCTGATCCTGTCTGTTTGTCTGCTTTCCTGTTTTTTGACCCGTTTTGCCATCTCGTTTTTTGCCTGTTTGCCTGCTCCCTGTCGGTTTTGTCTGCCTTCCTGGTTTCGACCTCATCGCCTGACTTTATGGTACATGAGCTTTGTCTATCCTACATGTCCTGTTGCCTGGCTGATAGCTTACCCGTGTATGACCTGTTTCCGTCACTGACCTCCCTCTGCTTTTCCCTAGTCGAGATACCGACTCAAAACTCCGAGCCGAACAGAGGGTTCACGTCCTCAGACCGAAGGACGAATCCGAAGAGGATTTCCCCGACCACTGTCCTCAAGATAGTGTTAATTATTCTCATTACTTACCTGTTTGTACTGTCAGTGACTAATAAATCCTGTGAACTTTTATTTCTGTCTCCGAGTTCTGCATTTGGGTTCAGAGTCCGTACTTGCAGCATTACAATGTGTTGATTTATGGCTTGTAAATTGGTTATTTCCCTATGTGGTAAATTCCTGGAGTAGTTGATTCTGGGAATTACAATGTGAGCTTTTGGAAATTTAGTTCTTGCTGTTGTCATCATTTTCTGTAATTGTTTGATTGTCATAGCTCTCGGTTTGAGCGATCTGTTATTGATGCCAAAGGACAAAATCACTGTACTAGGTACAACAGTACAGACAGCTTTTTGCAGGATAAATTCTGCATGATGAAAAGTCGCACCAGGATAGCTGTCAATTTGTAAATCCTGACATTTGAAAGGTGGAAGTCTGCCTACATTGGAATCACCTAGCATTAACACTGGCTTTTTCACAGTTAAGTTCCATTCTTTTAGTTTTCTGTGTGTGCTTCTGTGTCTTGTAGGTTTGCGTGATGTAATAGGTGTTTTGTCTTTTGGATTCATCTCCCCTATCTGTTTTTGTTTTGTTCCAGATTTTGGGGTTTTAAATTCATCCTGGCTTGAGTGTAAAGGTAAGGATGTACCTATTGTAAATAATGGTTTGGTGTTTTGATCACCTGATCTCTAGTGTGGGATGAGGCTCAGACCTCTTGTTGCTGACAACGGCAGGATGATCGGTGCCCTGGCCCCGGCTCTGGCTTCCTCCTGCGCGAGACCTGGTAGGATGGCGTCCTTATGTGCCTCGCAGGGGTCTCCAAAGGGGGTCTGTGGGCGTGGCGGACCGAAGAACACAGGGCGTGTTCTGATGCAGCCCAAGGTGGATGGCTGTCGGTTGTCTTCCTCCTGGATGTCCTCATCGGACTCATCCACGTGGTGCAGGTCAGAAAGCCTGGGTAAAGGGAAGTGGTGAACCCTAGGGGGAAGTCTTGGGAGCGGATCCTGCAATACAGCAAGAACCCTGGGAGAACTGGGGGAGACATGTGGAACAGGTGAGTTTGAACGAACCAATGGAGAGGTTTCTGGTGTTAGGGGAGGATGAGAAGGATTTTTTAGAGACAGAGGAGATAGGAGGAGTAGGAGGGATGATGTTAGCATTCTCAGAGTCAGACGAGGAAAAGAGTTTCCTTTAGAGGGGTTAGAGGTTAGGGTCAGTATTTATGAGTTAGGGTCAGTATTTATGGGTTAGGGTTAGGGTCAGTATTTATGAGTTAGGGTTAGGGTCAGTATTTATGAGTTAGGGTCAGTATTTATGGGTTAGGGTCAGTATTTATGAGTTAGGGTAAGGGTCAGTATTTATGGGTTAGGGTTAGGGTCAGTATTTATGGGTTAGGGTGAGGGTCAGTATTTATGAGTTAGGGTCAGTATTTATGGGTTAGGGTCAGTATTTATGAGTTAGGGTTAGGGTCAGTATTTATGGGTTAGGGTTAGGGTCAGTATTTATGAGTTAGGGTCAGTATTTATGGGTTAGGGTCAGTATTTATGAGTTAGGGTCAGTATTTATGGGTTAGGGTTAGGGTCAGTATTTATGGGTTAGGGTCAGTATTTATGGGTTAGGGTCAGTATTTATGGGTTAGGGTTAGGGTCAGTATTTATGAGTTAGGGTCAGTATTTATGGGTTAGGGTCAGTATTTATGAGTTAGGGTCAGTATTTATGGGTTAGGGTTAGGGTCAGTATTTATGGGTTAGGGTTAGGGTCAGTATTTATGGGTTAGGGTCAGTATTTATGAGTTAGGGTTAGGGTCAGTATTTATGGGTTAGGGTCAGTATTTATGAGTTAGGGTCAGTATTTATGGGTTAGGGTCAGTAGTTATGGGTTAGGGTCAGTATTTATGAGTTAGGGTAAGGGTCAGTATTTATGGGTTAGGGTTAGGGTCAGTATTTATGAGTTAGGGTCAGTATTTATGAGTTAGGGTCAGTATTTATGGGTTAGGGTTAGGGTCAGTATTTATGAGTTAGGGTTAGGGTCAGTATTTATGAGTTAGGGTCAGTATTTATGGGTTAGGGTTAGGGTCAGTATTTATGAGTTAGGGTTAGGGTCAGTATTTATGAGTTAGGGTCAGTATTTATGGGTTAGGGTCAGTATTTATGAGTTAGGGTAAGGGTCAGTATTTATGGGTTAGGGTTAGGGTCAGTATTTATGAGTTAGGGTCAGTATTTATGGGTTAGGGTTAGGGTCAGTATTTATGGGTTAGGGTTAGGGTCAGTATTTATGAGTTAGGGTCAGTATTTATGGGTTAGGGTCAGTATTTATGAGTTAGGGTTAGGGTCAGTATTTATGGGTTAGGGTTAGGGTCAGTATTTATGAGTTAGGGTCAGTATTTATGGGTTAGGGTCAGTATTTATGAGTTAGGGTCAGTATTTATGGGTTAGGGTTAGGGTCAGTATTTATGGGTTAGGGTCAGTATTTATGGGTTAGGGTTAGGGTCAGTATTTATGAGTTAGGGTCAGTATTTATGGGTTAGGGTCAGTATTTATGAGTTAGGGTCAGTATTTATGGGTTAGGGTTAGGGTCAGTATTTATGGGTTAGGGTTAGGGTCAGTATTTATGGGTTAGGGTCAGTATTTATGAGTTAGGGTTAGGGTCAGTATTTATGGGTTAGGGTCAGTATTTATGAGTTAGGGTCAGTATTTATGGGTTAGGGTCAGTATTTATGAGTTAGGGTAAGGGTCAGTATTTATGGGTTAGGGTTAGGGTCAGTATTTATGAGTTAGGGTCAGTATTTATGAGTTAGGGTCAGTATTTATGGGTTAGGGTTAGGGTCAGTATTTATGAGTTAGGGTTAGGGTCAGTATTTATGGGTTAGGGTTAGGGTCAGTATTTATGAGTTAGGGTCAGTATTTATGGGTTAGGGTCAGTATTTATGAGTTAGGGTAAGGGTCAGTATTTATGGGTTAGGGTTAGGGTCAGTATTTATGAGTTAGGGTCAGTATTTATGGGTTAGGGTTAGGGTCAGTATTTATGGGTTAGGGTTAGGGTCAGTATTTATGAGTTAGGGTCAGTATTTATGGGTTAGGGTCAGTATTTATGAGTTAGGGTTAGGGTCAGTATTTATGGGTTAGGGTTAGGGTCAGTATTTATGAGTTAGGGTCAGTATTTATGGGTTAGGGTCAGTATTTATGAGTTAGGGTCAGTATTTATGGGTTAGGGTTAGGGTCAGTATTTATGGGTTAGGGTCAGTATTTATGGGTTAGGGTCAGTATTTATGAGTTAGGGTCAGTATTTATGGGTTAGGGTTAGGGTCAGTATTTATGGGTTAGGGTTAGGGTCAGTATTTATGGGTTAGGGTCAGTATTTATGAGTTAGGGTTAGGGTCAGTATTTATGGGTTAGGGTCAGTATTTATGAGTTAGGGTCAGTATTTATGGGTTAGGGTCAGTATTTATGGGTTAGGGTCAGTATTTATGAGTTAGGGTTAGGGTCAGTATTTATGGGTTAGGGTCAGTATTTATGGGTTAGGGTTAGGGTCAGTATTTATGGGTTAGGGTTAGGGTCAGTATTTATGAGTTAGGGTCAGTATTTATGAGTTAGGGTCAGTATTTATGGGTTAGGGTCAGTATTTATGGGTTAGGGTTAGGGTCAGTATTTATGGGTTAGGGTTAGGGTCAGTATTTATGGGTTAGGGTCAGTATTTATGGGTTAGGGTCAGTATTTATGAGTTAGGGTCAGTATTTATGGGTTAGGGTTAGGGTCAGTATTTATGGGTTAGGGTTAGGGACTCGTCCACGTGGTGCAGGTCAGAAAGCCTGGGTAAAGGGAAGTGGTGAACCCTAGGGGGAAGTCTTGGGAGCGGATCCTGCAATACAGCAAGAACCCTGGGAGAACTGGGGGAGACATGTGGAACAGGTGAGTTTGAACGAACCAATGGAGAGGTTTCTGGTGTTAGGGGAGGATGAGAAGGATTTTTTAGAGACCGAGGAGATAGGAGGAGTAGGAGGGATGATGTTAGCATTCTCAGAGTCAGACGAGGAAAAGAGTTTCCTTTAGAGGGGTTAGAGGTTAGGGTCAGTATTTATGAGTTAGGGTCAGTATTTATGGGTTAGGGTTAGGGTCAGTATTTATGAGTTAGGGTTAGGGTCAGTATTTATGAGTTAGGGTCAGTATTTATGGGTTAGGGTCAGTATTTATGAGTTAGGGTAAGGGTCAGTATTTATGGGTTAGGGTCAGTATTTATGAGTTAGGGTCAGTATTTATGGGTTAGGGTTAGGGTCAGTATTTATGGGTTAGGGTTAGGGTCAGTATTTATGAGTTAGGGTTAGGGTCAGTATTTATGAGTTAGGGTCAGTATTTATGGGTTAGGGTCAGTATTTATGAGTTAGGGTAAGGGTCAGTATTTATGGGTTAGGGTTAGGGTCAGTATTTATGAGTTAGGGTCAGTATTTATGGGTTAGGGTTAGGGTCAGTATTTATGAGTTAGGGTCAGTATTTATGAGTTAGGGTCAGTATTTATGGGTTAGGGTCAGTATTTATGAGTTAGGGTTAGGGTTAGGGTTAGGGTTAGGGTTAGGGTCCAGTATTTATGAGTTAGGGTCAGTATTTATGAGTTAGGGTCAGTATTTATGGGTTAGGGTTAGGGTTAGGGTTAGGGTTAGGGTCAGTATTTATGAGTTAGGGTTAGGGTCAGTATTTATGGGTTAGGGTCAGTATTTATGAGTTAGGGTCAGTATTTATGGGTTAGGGTCAGTATTTATGGGTTAGGGTTAGTATTTATGAGTTAGGGTTAGGGTCAGTATTTATGGGTTAGGGTTAGGGTCAGTATTTATGAGTTAGGGTCAGTATTTATGAGTTAGGGTCAGTATTTATGGGTTAGGGTTAGGGTCAGTATTTATGAGTTAGGGTTAGGGTCAGTATTATGAGTTAGGGTCAGTATTATGGGTTAGGGTTAGGGTCAGTATTTATGAGTTAGGGTTAGGGTCAGTATTTATGAGTTAGGGTCAGTATTTATGGGTTAGGGTCAGTATTTATGAGTTAGGGTAAGGGTCCAGTATTTATGGGTTAGGGTTAGGGTCAGTATTTATGAGTTAGGGTCAGTATTTATGGGTTAGGGTTAGGGTCAGTATTTATGGGTTAGGGTTAGGGTCAGTATTTATGAGTTAGGGTCAGTATTTATGGGTTAGGGTCAGTATTTATGAGTTAGGGTTAGGGTCAGTATTTATGGGTTAGGGTTAGGGTCAGTATTTATGAGTTAGGGTCAGTATTTATGGGTTAGGGTCAGTATTTATGAGTTAGGGTCAGTATTTATGGGTTAGGGTTAGGGTCAGTATTTATGGGTTAGGGTCAGTATTTATGGGTTAGGGTCAGTATTTATGGGTTAGGGTTAGGGTCAGTATTTATGAGTTAGGGTCAGTATTTATGGGTTAGGGTCAGTATTTATGAGTTAGGGTCAGTATTTATGGGTTAGGGTTAGGGTCAGTATTTATGGGTTAGGGTTAGGGTCAGTATTTATGGGTTAGGGTCAGTATTTATGAGTTAGGGTCAGTATTTATGGGTTAGGGTCAGTATTTATGAGTTAGGGTCAGTATTTATGGGTTAGGGTCAGTATTTATGAGTTAGGGTAAGGGTCAGTATTTATGGGTTAGGGTTAGGGTCAGTATTTATGAGTTAGGGTCAGTATTTATGAGTTAGGGTCAGTATTTATGGGTTAGGGTTAGGGTCAGTATTTATGAGTTAGGGTTAGGGTCAGTATTTATGGGTTAGGGTTAGGGTCAGTATTTATGAGTTAGGGTCAGTATTTATGGGTTAGGGTCAGTATTATGAGTTAGGTAAGGGTCAGTATTTATGGGTTAGGGTTAGGGTCAGTATTTATGAGTTAGGGTCAGTATTTATGGGTTAGGGTTAGGGTCAGTATTTATGGGTTAGGGTTAGGGTCAGTATTTATGAGTTAGGGTCAGTATTTATGGGTTAGGGTCAGTATTTATGAGTTAGGGTTAGGGTCAGTATTTATGGGTTAGGGTTAGGGTCAGTATTTATGAGTTAGGGTCAGTATTTATGGGTTAGGGTCAGTATTTATGAGTTAGGGTCAGTATTTATGGGTTAGGGTTAGGGTCAGTATTTATGGGTTAGGGTCAGTATTTATGGGTTAGGGTCAGTATTTATGGGTTAGGGTTAGGGTCAGTATTTATGAGTAGGGTCAGTATTTATGGGTTAGGGTCAGTATTTATGAGTTAGAGTCAGTATTTATGGGTTAGGGTTAGGGTCAGTATTTATGGGTTAGGGTTAGGGTCAGTATTTATGGGTTAGGGTCAGTATTTATGAGTTAGGGTTAGGGTCAGTATTTATGGGTTAGGGTCAGTATTTATGAGTTAGGGTCAGTATTTATGGGTTAGGGTCAGTATTTATGGGTTAGGGTCAGTATTTATGAGTTAGGGTCAGTATTTATGAGTTAGGGTCAGTATTTATGGGTTAGGGTTAGGGTCAGGATTTATGGGTTAGGGTCAGTATTTATGAGTTAGGGTTAGGGTCAGTATTTATGGGTTAGGGTCAGTATTTATGAGTTAGGGTCAGTATTTATGGGTTAGGGTCAGTATTTATGGGTTAGGGTCAGTATTTATGAGTTAGGGTAAGGGTCAGTATTTATGGGTTAGGGTTAGGGTCAGTATTTATGAGTTAGGGTCAGTATTTATGAGTTAGGGTCAGTATTTATGGGTTAGGGTTAGGGTCAGTATTTATGAGTTAGGGTTAGGGTCAGTATTTATGAGTTAGGGTCAGTATTTATGGGTTAGGGTCAGTATTTATGAGTTAGGGTAAGGGTCAGTATTTATGGGTTAGGGTTAGGGTCAGTATTTATGAGTTAGGGTCAGTATTTATGGGTTAGGGTTAGGGTCAGTATTTATGGGTTAGGGTTAGGGTCAGTATTTATGAGTTAGGGTCAGTATTTATGGGTTAGGGTCAGTATTTATGAGTTAGGGTTAGGGTCAGTATTTATGGGTTAGGGTTAGGGTCAGTATTTATGAGTTAGGGTCAGTATTTATGGGTTAGGGTCAGTATTTATGAGTTAGGGTCAGTATTTATGGGTTAGGGTTAGGGTCAGTATTTATGGGTTAGGGTCAGTATTTATGGGTTAGGGTCAGTATTTATGGGTTAGGGTTAGGGTCAGTATTTATGAGTTAGGGTCAGTATTTATGGGTTAGGGTCAGTATTTATGGGTTAGGGTCAGTATTTATGGGTTAGGGTTAGGGTCAGTATTTATGGGTTAGGGTTAGGGTCAGTATTTATGGGTTAGGGTCAGTATTTATGAGTTAGGGTTAGGGTCAGTATTTATGGGTTAGGGTCAGTATTTATGAGTTAGGGTCAGTATTTATGGGTTAGGGTCAGTATTTATGGGTTAGGGTCAGTATTTATGAGTTAGGGTAAGGGTCAGTATTTATGGGTTAGGGTTAGGGTCAGTATTTATGAGTTAGGGTCAGTATTTATGAGTTAGGGTCAGTATTTATGGGTTAGGGTTAGGGTCAGTATTTATGAGTTAGGGTCAGTATTTATGGGTTAGGGTTAGGGTCAGTATTTATGAGTTAGGGTCAGTATTTATGGGTTAGGGTCAGTATTTATGAGTTAGGGTTAGGGTCAGTATTTATGGGTTAGGGTTAGGGTCAGTATTTATGAGTTAGGGTCAGTATTTATGGGTTAGGGTTAGGGTCAGTATTTATGAGTTAGGGTTAGGGTCAGTATTTATGGGTTAGGGTCAGTATTTATGGGTTAGGGTTAGGGTCAGTATTTATGAGTTAGGGTTAGGGTCAGTATTTATGGGTTAGGGTTAGGGTCAGTATTTATGAGTTAGGGTCAGTATTTATGGGTTAGGGTCAGTATTTATGAGTTAGGGTCAGTATTTATGGGTTAGGGTTAGGGTCAGTATTTATGGGTTAGGGTTAGGGTCAGTATTTATGGGTTAGGGTCAGTATTTATGGGTTAGGGTTAGGGTCAGTATTTATGAGTTAGGGTCAGTATTTATGGGTTAGGGTTAGGGTCAGTATTTATGGGTTAGGGTTAGGGTCAGTATTTATGAGTTAGGGTCAGTATTTATGGGTTAGGGTTAGGGTCAGTATTTATGGGTTAGGGTCAGTATTTATGAGTTAGGGTCAGTATTTATGGGTTAGGGTCAGTATTTATGAGTTAGGGTCAGTATTTATGAGTTAGGGTCAGTATTTATGGGTTAGGGTTAGGGTCAGTATTTATGGGTTAGGGTCAGTATTTATGGGTTAGGGTTAGGGTTAGGGTTAGGGTTAGGGTTAGGGTCAGTATTTATGAGTTAGGGTCAGTATTTATGAGTTAGGGTCAGTATTTATGGGTTAGGGTTAGGGTCAGTATTTATGGGTTAGGGTCAGTATTTATGGGTTAGGGTCAGTATTTATGAGTTAGGGTCAGTATTTATGGGTTAGGGTTAGGGTCAGTATTTATGGGTTAGGGTTAGGGACTCGTCCACGTGGTGCAGGTCAGAAAGCCTGGGTAAAGGGAAGTGGTGAACCCTAGGGGGAAGTCTTGGGAGCGGATCCTGCAATACAGCAAGAACCCTGGGAGAACTGGGGGAGACATGTGGAACAGGTGAGTTTGAACGAACCAATGGAGAGGTTTCTGGTGTTAGGGGAGGATGAGAAGGATTTTTTAGAGACCGAGGAGATAGGAGGAGTAGGAGGGATGATGTTAGCATTCTCAGAGTCAGACGAGGAAAAGAGTTTCCTTTAGAGGGGTTAGAGGTTAGGGTCAGTATTTATGAGTTAGGGTCAGTATTTATGGGTTAGGGTTAGGGTCAGTATTTATGAGTTAGGGTTAGGGTCAGTATTTATGAGTTAGGGTCAGTATTTATGGGTTAGGGTCAGTATTTATGAGTTAGGGTTAGGGTCAGTATTTATGGGTTAGGGTCAGTATTTATGAGTTAGGGTCAGTATTTATGGGTTAGGGTTAGGGTCAGTATTTATGGGTTAGGGTTAGGGTCAGTATTTATGAGTTAGGGTTAGGGTCAGTATTTATGAGTTAGGGTCAGTATTTATGGGTTAGGGTCAGTATTTATGAGTTAGGGTAAGGGTCAGTATTTATGGGTTAGGGTTAGGGTCAGTATTTATGAGTTAGGGTCAGTATTTATGGGTTAGGGTTAGGGTCAGTATTTATGAGTTAGGGTCAGTATTTATGAGTTAGGGTCAGTATTTATGGGTTAGGGTCAGTATTTATGAGTTAGGGTTAGGGTCAGTATTTATGGGTTAGGGTTAGGGTCAGTATTTATGAGTTAGGGTCAGTATTTATGGGTTAGGGTCAGTATTTATGAGTTAGGGTCAGTATTTATGGGTTAGGGTCAGTATTTATGAGTTAGGGTCAGTATTTATGGGTTAGGGTCAGTATTTATGGGTTAGGGTCAGTATTTATGAGTTAGGGTAAGGGTCAGTATTTATGGGTTAGGGTTAGGGTCAGTATTTATGAGTTAGGGTCAGTATTTATGAGTTAGGGTCAGTATTTATGGGTTAGGGTTAGGGTCAGTATTTATGAGTTAGGGTTAGGGTCAGTATTTATGAGTTAGGGTCAGTATTTATGGGTTAGGGTCAGTATTTATGAGTTAGGGTAAGGGTCAGTATTTATGGGTTAGGGTTAGGGTCAGTATTTATGAGTTAGGGTCAGTATTTATGGGTTAGGGTTAGGGTCAGTATTTATGGGTTAGGGTTAGGGTCAGTATTTATGAGTTAGGGTCAGTATTTATGGGTTAGGGTCAGTATTTATGAGTTAGGGTTAGGGTCAGTATTTATGGGTTAGGGTTAGGGTCAGTATTTATGAGTTAGGGTCAGTATTTATGGGTTAGGGTCAGTATTTATGAGTTAGGGTCAGTATTTATGGGTTAGGGTTAGGGTCAGTATTTATGGGTTAGGGTCAGTATTTATGGGTTAGGGTCAGTATTTATGGGTTAGGGTTAGGGTCAGTATTTATGAGTTAGGGTCAGTATTTATGGGTTAGGGTCAGTATTTATGAGTTAGGGTCAGTATTTATGGGTTAGGGTTAGGGTCAGTATTTATGGGTTAGGGTTAGGGTCAGTATTTATGGGTTAGGGTCAGTATTTATGAGTTAGGGTTAGGGTCAGTATTTATGGGTTAGGGTCAGTATTTATGAGTTAGGGTCAGTATTTATGGGTTAGGGTCAGTATTTATGGGTTAGGGTCAGTATTTATGAGTTAGGGTAAGGGTCAGTATTTATGGGTTAGGGTTAGGGTCAGTATTTATGAGTTAGGGTCAGTATTTATGAGTTAGGGTCAGTATTTATGGGTTAGGGTTAGGGTCAGTATTTATGAGTTAGGGTCAGTATTTATGGGTTAGGGTTAGGGTCAGTATTTATGAGTTAGGGTCAGTATTTATGGGTTAGGGTCAGTATTTATGAGTTAGGGTTAGGGTCAGTATTTATGGGTTAGGGTTAGGGTCAGTATTTATGAGTTAGGGTCAGTATTTATGGGTTAGGGTTAGGGTCAGTATTTATGAGTTAGGGTTAGGGTCAGTATTTATGGGTTAGGGTCAGTATTTATGGGTTAGGGTTAGGGTCAGTATTTATGAGTTAGGGTTAGGGTCAGTATTTATGGGTTAGGGTTAGGGTCAGTATTTATGAGTTAGGGTCAGTATTTATGGGTTAGGGTCAGTATTTATGAGTTAGGGTCAGTATTTATGGGTTAGGGTTAGGGTCAGTATTTATGGGTTAGGGTTAGGGTCAGTATTTATGGGTTAGGGTCAGTATTTATGGGTTAGGGTTAGGGTCAGTATTTATGAGTTAGGGTCAGTATTTATGGGTTAGGGTTAGGGTCAGTATTTATGGGTTAGGGTTAGGGTCAGTATTTATGAGTTAGGGTCAGTATTTATGGGTTAGGGTTAGGGTCAGTATTTATGGGTTAGGGTCAGTATTTATGAGTTAGGGTCAGTATTTATGGGTTAGGGTCAGTATTTATGAGTTAGGGTCAGTATTTATGAGTTAGGGTCAGTATTTATGGGTTAGGGTTAGGGTCAGTATTTATGGGTTAGGGTCAGTATTTATGGGTTAGGGTTAGGGTCAGTATTTATGGGTTAGGGTTAGGGTCAGTATTTATGAGTTAGGGTCAGTATTTATGAGTTAGGGTCAGTATTTATGGGTTAGGGTTAGGGTCAGTATTTATGGGTTAGGGTCAGTATTTATGGGTTAGGGTCAGTATTTATGAGTTAGGGTCAGTATTTATGGGTTAGGGTTAGGGTCAGTATTTATGGGTTAGGGTTAGGGACTCGTCCACGTGGTGCAGGTCAGAAAGCCTGGGTAAAGGGAAGTGGTGAACCCTAGGGGGAAGTCTTGGGAGCGGATCCTGCAATACAGCAAGAACCCTGGGAGAACTGGGGGAGACATGTGGAACAGGTGAGTTTGAACGAACCAATGGAGAGGTTTCTGGTGTTAGGGGAGGATGAGAAGGATTTTTTAGAGACCGAGGAGATAGGAGGAGTAGGAGGGATGATGTTAGCATTCTCAGAGTCAGACGAGGAAAAGAGTTTCCTTTAGAGGGGTTAGAGGTTAGGGTCAGTATTTATGAGTTAGGGTCAGTATTTATGGGTTAGGGTTAGGGTCAGTATTTATGAGTTAGGGTTAGGGTCAGTATTTATGAGTTAGGGTCAGTATTTATGGGTTAGGGTCAGTATTTATGAGTTAGGGTAAGGGTCAGTATTTATGGGTTAGGGTCAGTATTTATGAGTTAGGGTCAGTATTTATGGGTTAGGGTTAGGGTCAGTATTTATGGGTTAGGGTTAGGGTCAGTATTTATGAGTTAGGGTTAGGGTCAGTATTTATGAGTTAGGGTCAGTATTTATGGGTTAGGGTCAGTATTTATGAGTTAGGGTAAGGGTCAGTATTTATGGGTTAGGGTTAGGGTCAGTATTTATGAGTTAGGGTCAGTATTTATGGGTTAGGGTTAGGGTCAGTATTTATGAGTTAGGGTCAGTATTTATGAGTTAGGGTCAGTATTTATGGGTTAGGGTCAGTATTTATGAGTTAGGGTTAGGGTCAGTATTTATGGGTTAGGGTTAGGGTCAGTATTTATGAGTTAGGGTCAGTATTTATGGGTTAGGGTCAGTATTTATGAGTTAGGGTCAGTATTTATGGGTTAGGGTTAGGGTCAGTATTTATGGGTTAGGGTCAGTATTTATGGGTTAGGGTCAGTATTTATGGGTTAGGGTTAGGGTCAGTATTTATGAGTTAGGGTCAGTATTTATGGGTTAGGGTCAGTATTTATGAGTTAGGGTCAGTATTTATGGGTTAGGGTTAGGGTCAGTATTTATGGGTTAGGGTTAGGGTCAGTATTTATGGGTTAGGGTCAGTATTTATGAGTTAGGGTTAGGGTCAGTATTTATGGGTTAGGGTCAGTATTTATGAGTTAGGGTCAGTATTTATGGGTTAGGGTCAGTATTTATGGGTTAGGGTCAGTATTTATGAGTTAGGGTAAGGGTCAGTATTTATGGGTTAGGGTTAGGGTCAGTATTTATGAGTTAGGGTCAGTATTTATGAGTTAGGGTCAGTATTTATGGGTTAGGGTCAGTATTTATGGGTTAGGGTCAGTATTTATGAGTTAGGGTTAGGGTCAGTATTTATGGGTTAGGGTTAGGGTCAGTATTTATGAGTTAGGGTCAGTATTTATGGGTTAGGGTTAGGGTCAGTATTTATGAGTTAGGGTTAGGGTCAGTATTTATGGGTTAGGGTCAGTATTTATGGGTTAGGGTTAGGGTCAGTATTTATGAGTTAGGGTTAGGGTCAGTATTTATGGGTTAGGGTTAGGGTCAGTATTTATGAGTTAGGGTCAGTATTTATGGGTTAGGGTCAGTATTTATGGGTTAGGGTCAGTATTTATGGGTTAGGGTCAGTATTTATGGGTTAGGGTTAGGGTCAGTATTTATGAGTTAGGGTCAGTATTTATGGGTTAGGGTCAGTATTTATGGGTTAGGGTCAGTATTTATGGGTTAGGGTTAGGGTCAGTATTTATGGGTTAGGGTTAGGGTCAGTATTTATGGGTTAGGGTCAGTATTTATGGGTTAGGGTTAGGGTCAGTATTTATGAGTTAGGGTCAGTATTTATGGGTTAGGGTTAGGGTCAGTATTTATGGGTTAGGGTTAGGGTCAGTATTTATGAGTTAGGGTCAGTATTTATGGGTTAGGGTCAGTATTTATGAGTTAGGGTCAGTATTTATGAGTTAGGGTCAGTATTTATGGGTTAGGGTTAGGGTCAGTATTTATGGGTTAGGGTCAGTATTTATGGGTTAGGGTTAGGGTCAGTATTTATGGGTTAGGGTTAGGGTCAGTATTTATGGGTTAGGGTCAGTATTTATGGGTTAGGGTTAGGGTCAGTATTTATGAGTTAGGGTCAGTATTTATGGGTTAGGGTTAGGGTCAGTATTTATGGGTTAGGGTTAGGGTCAGTATTTATGAGTTAGGGTCAGTATTTATGGGTTAGGGTCAGTATTTATGAGTTAGGGTCAGTATTTATGAGTTAGGGTCAGTATTTATGGGTTAGGGTTAGGGTCAGTATTTATGGGTTAGGGTCAGTATTTATGGGTTAGGGTTAGGGTCAGTATTTATGGGTTAGGGTTAGGGTCAGTATTTATGGGTTAGGGTCAGTATTTATGGGTTAGGGTTAGGGTCAGTATTTATGGGTTAGGGTTAGGGTCAGTATTTCTGGTCTGTAATAGAGTCTGTCATTTAATCCTCAGGGGAATGTTGTGTTCCATTTCCTCATCTAATTTCTTCCAGCTCTAACCCTAACCCTAACCCTAACCCTAACCCTAACCTAACCCTAACCCTAACCCTTTGTGGTTTTGTCCACAGTGGATTAGTTTCTAATATCAAAACTCTCATTGAATTCCAGTCATGATCAATAAAATGCTGAACCACAGGTTTATCTGTTTAGTCTTTTTTATTCTGTTTTGTTTGTGACGTTCTGACTCCAGAACTCCTCCATATCTTTTTTTTTTTTTTTTTTCAATTTAGGCATGAAATCACATAAAGACCATTTTTAGACTGAAGACTATCCAGACTAGACCTGTTGAACCCTAACCCTAAACAGTCTGATCCTGTTAAATATTCCAGTTTTTGGATTCCTTGTGTGTTTTTTATCTTTTACCTCCACTTCTGTCAGACTGTAGTTTTTTTTTTGTTTTTTTTTTTAAAATCTAATTTCATGTTCAGGTTCAGTTTCATCCATTAGAGTTTGAAGGTTTTTCTTCATCTGCTTGGAAAGGTTTAAATCTGAGGGAGGAAGAGACACATAAGGGAAAAGTAAAGGCTTTGGTCTAGAGGACTCCTTTAAGGCCTTTACTAAGAACAGTCCTAGAAATCAGGGCTTTGGTCTGGAGGACTCCTTTAAGGCCTTTACTAAGAACAGTCCTAGAAATCAGGGCTTTGGTCTGGAGGACTCCTTTAAGGCCTTTACTAAGAACAGTCCTAGAAATCAGGGCTTTGGTCTGGAGGACTCCTTTAAGGCCTTTACTAAGAACAGTCCTAGAAATCAGGGCTTTGGTCTGGAGGACTCCTTTAAGGCCTTTACTAAGAACAGTCCTAGAAATCAGGGCTTTGGTCTGGAGGACTCCTTTAAGGCCTTTACTAAGAACAGTCCTAGAAATCAGGGCTTTGGTCTGGAGGACTCCTTTAAGGCCTTTACTAAGAACAGTCCTAGAAATCAGGGCTTTGGTCTGGAGGACTCCTTTAAGGCCTTTACTAAGAACAGTCCTAGAAATCAGGGCTTTGGTCTGGAGGACTCCTTTAAGGCCTTTTCTCAGATCAGTCCTACAGTTCCTTCTAGTGGACTCAGCTGTTTGTTGGTTCATCCTCTTCCATCATACACATTCAGTTCAGACTGTTTGAGTCCAGCAAATGTGTGTTTAGGGTGGAAGCTGCTCTAACCCTAACCCTGTTCTAAACCTAACCCTGTTCTAACCCTAACCCTGTTCTAACCCTAACCCTGTTCTAACCCTAACCCACTTCTAACCCTAACCCTGTTCTAACCCTAACCCTGTTCTAAACCTAACCCTGTTCTA
Source organism: Sphaeramia orbicularis (assembly GCF_902148855.1). NCBI lineage: Eukaryota > Metazoa > Chordata > Actinopteri > Kurtiformes > Apogonidae > Sphaeramia > Sphaeramia orbicularis. The sequence continues at coordinate 139,447 of NW_021941614.1, forward strand.
AACCTAACCCTGTTCTAACCCTAACCCTGTTCTAACCCTAACCCTGTTCTAAACCTAACCCACTTCTAACCCTAACCCTGTTCTAACCCTAACCCTGTTCTAAACCTAACCCACTTCTAACCCTAACCCTGTTCTAAACCTAACCCTGTTCTAACCCTAACCCTGTTCTAACCCTAACCCACTTCTAACCCTAACCCTGTTCTAACCCTAACCCTGTTCTAAACCTAACTCTGTTCTAACCCTAACCCTGTTCTAACCCTAACCCTGTTCTAAACCTAACCCACTTCTAACCCTAACCCTGTTCTAACCCTAACCCACTTCTAACCCTAACCCTGTTCTAACCCTAACCCTGTTCTAAACCTAACCCACTTCTAACCCTAACCCTGTTCTAACCCTAACCCTGTTCTAAACCTAACCCTGTTCTAACCCTAACCCTGTGTAAAGTCTTCTTCCACTGGACACATTCTGACAAATCTGACAAGTCCTCCTAAACCCTTTTGGGTTAGGGTTAACCCTTTGAAGTAATTTTTTAGAGTGTAGTTACTTTTGAATGCAGAATAATTTTGGACACATTTTCATGTGGAATGAAAAGTCCTTCATTTGTCAGATCAGCAGAGTTCAGTCTGACCTTTCAGTTCTTTGTTGCCAGTGGAAGTCAAACATGATGACATCACATCTTCCACCTGATGACATCACATCTTCCACTGTACTTTGTCCTCCTCCAGGATTCTTCAGAATCTGTCAGAATCTGTCATTCACCTCTGAACTGCACAACTAAGTGTCCTTTACTGAAGGGGCCTGAAAAAACTCCTGGTGTAAACAGACAGAAGACCAGGTTTGAGACTTTGTAGGTCTAATTTTAAATGTGCATAGAAGGCCTTGTTTCTGTCAAATATAATTACAAACAGGATGGAGACAAACCTTCAGTGGTACTGGACACATCTGTACACAGATAAAAAATCAAAACAAAACAAAACATCTGTACAGTGAAAATTAAAAAAAAAAAAAAAAACATCTGTACGGAGATTAAAAAAAAAAAAAAAACCCAAACCAAAACAAAAAAAAAAACAAAACAAAAAACATCTGTACAGTGAAAAAAACAACAAAAAAAAAAAAAAAAAAAAAAAAAAACAGAAGAGGATCAAAGAACAAACTGTATTTCATCCATTTCTCTGTTTTTTTTTTTACTGAAACCAAGAACTGGCATCAGCTGATATGACAAACAACCTTTAAGGCCTTCCCTTAAAGAGAGTTTATGGACTTCACTTCCACCTTTAAGGCCTTCCCTTTAACAGAGTTTATGGGTTTCACTTCCACCTTTAAGGCCTTCCCTTTAACAGAGTTTATGGGTTTCACTTCCACCTTTAAGGCCTTCCCTTTAACAGAGTTTATGGACTTCACTTCCACCTTTAAGGCCTTCCCTTTAACAGAGTTTATGGGTTTCACTTCCACCTTTAAGGCCTTCCCTTAAAGAGAGTTTATGGACTTCACTTCCACCTTTAAGGCCTTCCCTTAAAGAGAGTTTATGGGTTTCACTTCCACCTTTAAGGCCTTCCCTTTAACAGAGTTTATGGACTTCACTTCCACCTTTAAGGCCTTCCCTTTAACAGAGTTCATGGACTTCACTTCCACCTTTAAGGCCTTCCCTTTAACAGAGTTTATGGACTTCACTTCCAGCTTTAAGGCCTTCCCTTGAAGAGAGTTTATGGACTTCACTTCCACCTTTAAGGCCTTCCCTTTAACAGAGTTTATGGACTTCACTTCCACCTTTAAGGCCTTCCCTTAAAGAGAGTTTATGGGTTTCACTTCCACCTTTAAGGCCTTCCCTTTAACAGAGTTTATGGACTTCACTTCCACCTTTAAGGCCTTCCCTTTAACAGAGTTTATGGACTTCACTTCCACCTTTAAGGCCTTCCCTTTAACAGAGTTCATGGACTTCACTTCCACCTTTAAGGCCTTCCCTTAAAGAGAGTTTATGGGTTTCACTTCCACCTTTAAGGCCTTCCCTTTAACAGAGTTTATGGACTTCACTTCCACCTTTAAGGCCTTCCCTTTAACAGAGTTTATGGACTTCACTTCCACCTTTAAGGCCTTCCCTTTAACAGAGTTTATGGACTTCACTTCCACCTTTAAGGCCTTCCCTTTAACAGAGTTTATGGGTTTCACTTCCACCTTTAAGGCCTTCCCTTTAACAGAGTTTATGGGTTTCACTTCCACCTTTAAGGCCTTCCCTTTAACAGAGTTTATGGACTTCACTTCCACCTTTAAGGCCTTCCCTTTAACAGAGTTTATGGACTTCACTTCCACCTTTAAGGCCTTCCCTTTAACAGAGTTTATGGGTTTCACTTCCACCTTTAAGGCCTTCCCTTAAAGACAGTTAATGGGTTGCACTTCCACCTTTAAGGCCTTCTGTTAGAAAAATGAGGCTGTTAGACTATATCCTGTAAATACCAGGTGTCCAGAGCACAAGTCATGGATGGGTTATGATGACATTTTGCAAGAATGCCCGAACATATCCACTCAGGATATGTCTACCATTTCTTTGCTATCTGCTTGTTTTGTTCTAGTTTGGGACCAAAGCGTACTTGTTGTCCATCCAGTTTGGGTCCAGAGCGGGCTGCTGTCCTTGAGGAGATCAGGCCATGGGGGAGGTGGAGGAAGAGTACAAACGTGGTCACTGAACCCATGCATCACCATGTTTTGAATACCTAAGCCAATGGTGAACCTGATCAACATCATAATATTTGTACACTTGGTCCAATGATTGTAGTATTCATGTTCTTTCATCAGATCTTACACTTCCTGTTGATGGTCAGTCAACTGCTGCATCTCACTGTATGTACTTGACTCCTTGCAAGTAAAATCTTCTGATTCCAGAATCCAGTGGCTCCATCTTTTGTCTCAGAGTGTATCACAGAATTTTTCTATCACCTTCCCTTGAAGAGAGTTTATGGACTTCACTTCCACCTTTAAGGCCTTCCCTTTAACAGAGTTTATGGACTTCACTTCCACCTTTAAGGCCTTCCCTTTAACAGAGTTTATGGACTTCACTTCCACCTTTAAGGCCTTCCCTTTAACAGAGTTTATGGACTTCACTTCCACCTTTAAGGCCTTCCCTTTAACAGAGTTTATGGACTTCACTTCCACCTTTAAGGCCTTCCCTTTAACAGAGTTTATGGACTTCACTTCCACCTTTAAGGCCTTCCCTTTAACAGAGTTTATGGACTTCACTTCCACCTTTAAGGCCTTCCCTTTAACAGAGTTTATGGACTTCACTTCCACCTTTAAGGCCTTCCCTTTAACAGACTTTAAGGCCTTACCTTTAACCCTGGACTGCAGGTTCAATTCCTTCCTGTTTTGGGGATTTCCTGCACCGAACCTTGGGGGACACCCTGAGCAGTAAAGGAGGAGTGGAGGAGGAGTGTTTTTGTGTGGATGAACTGTTGTCGGTTGGAGAGGTAGGATTTGATCCAGGTCAGAACTTAACCAGTGATGTGGAGTGTGTTTTCAAGATGTGAGAGGAGAATGGAGTGGTGGATGGTGTTAAAGGCAGAGGTGGAAGATGGAGTGGTGGATGGTGTCGAAGGCAGTGGAGGATGGAGTGGTGGATATTAATAATAATAATAATAATAATAATAATAATAATAATAATAATAATAATAATAATAATAATAATAATTTGTATAGCACCTTTCATACAGAAATTGTAGCCCAAAGTGCTTCACATTGATTGAAAAAAATACAATATTAAAATACATTTAGATTTGATTAGAAATACAATAAAATAAAAATAAATATAAAAACAGCGCACATTAAAATATTTGATTATGCATAGAATTTTTGAAGTGCAAGAAATAAGATGAAATGTGAGAGAAATACAATAAAATAAAAATAAAAGCAGCGCACATTAAAATATTTGATTATACATAGAATTTTTGAAGTGCAAGAAATAAGATGAAATTTGAAATACAGTAAAATAAAAAATAAAAACAGAAATACAATAAAAGGGGCACAGGAGCGCAGGTATGGATGCTTCTGTAGATGGAGTCGATTTTGGATTGATAAAAAATGACAAAGTCTGTTATTTGTGGGATGTGAATGTGGAGGTGGTGTTGTCCTGTGGTTTCAGGAGTTGATGCAGAACAGTGTTTGGGTTTTTGGAACCAGAGTGGATGATGGGAGTAGTAGTCTGACTGGCAGAAGGGAATGAGTTTCTGTAGTTTTGGATGTGGTCATTGTAGTTCTGGATGTGGTCTTTTTAGTTCTGGATGTGGTCTTTGTACTTTTGGATGTGGTCTTTGTAGTTTTGTAGATGAATTGTGAGTCCGGTTTCCCTGTCGAGTCGTTCGAGTTGACGTTTGTGTGTTTTCATCTGCTGGTGCAGGGGTGTACCAAGGGCAGAGGGGATGAAAGAGATGGTTCTGGTTTTGTTTGGGGGGGGGTAAGGTCCAGACAGGAGGAGGGGGTGTTATTATAGTGAGAGACAAGATCAGAGGGATTGTCAGATGATGGTGGTGGTGGGGTGTGTGTGGCTAGGCTATGGCAGAGTGCAGTGGTGAGAGCTGAAGGAGTGATGGATTTTATATGATGGAAATTTATGGTACGATTGAGTTTGGGGGGGGGGGGGGGGGGGGGGGGGGGGGCGTTTATGTCCATTTTGATTAACAGGTGATCAGAGATGTGAAGTTTATGGCAGACCAGGTCTAGACCAGTGGAGCGGATCAGGTCTAGACCAGTGGAGCAGACCAGGTCTAGGATGTGACCACGGTTATGAGTGGCGCCTGTGAACAACCTGGATTATGGATGTGGATTTAAAATCACCTAAAGGAGGACGGGTGTACAGACGGCACAGCTGTTGGTTTGGGGGGGGGCGGTAAAGGACAACAGTGATCAGAGGGGTGGGGCCATAGAGTTCGTATGTTACGTGTTCAAAAGAGGAGACTGCTGGGGTGGAGACAGTAGTGATTTTAATGTCCTTTCTATGGATTATAGTAATACCGCCAGCACCTGCTTCTGGAAGCTAGCACATTAGCTAGCACATTAGCATCTGTTATTTTTGATCTTATCAAATCAGGCTCTATGACTGAACAGTGAATGTAGGACAGAAAAGTGTGGTCCACTCAAAGCACCAAAAACTCTGGTTCATGTTGGACCTGATGAGATGGAACCTCATCTGGGTGTGGCTTTGGAGATCTGCCACGTTTACCCACAATTCAACTGTCCAATGAACCATGGATGGAGGTTTAGGATCACACCCAGGGAACCACAGTCTCATTTTGACACAATAAAAAGTCACATTTCAGTATAAATGCTGTTCTGCTGTTTTAATAAAAGCATCAGTACACAGAGTGAACTGCGGACTGCTGAGTCAAAAGTATTTTCTAAAACAAACCAGAATATGATCAGAATGAAGCCGTATTTACATGCGTATAAACTCTGTGAATAGAAGCTCAGACGCCGATCGATCACGAAGTGTCCGAACAACATGAAGACATTTATTGGTTCAGCTGTGAAACTGTTGATCCGATCCAAATATCAGCTGGACTCACACTGAACCACTGGGACTATTATGCGATGTTTCCTCCAGAACTCTCATTGTGTTTGACTCTGCCTTCATTCGGATCCACCTCACGGAGACCTGGGAAAAACATGGCAGCACAACACAACAAAAGCATTCAGCCAATGGACACAAGTTTGGAAAGACACACAGACCTGACAACGCACACAGAGAAAGATTTAAACTCAAATGTGAAATCAGTTCTGTTAATGTGGATGTGGAACATGGAAGACATACAGACAGTCCTGGAACATGGAAGACATACAGACAGTCCTGGAACATGGAAGACATACAGACAGTCCTGGAACATGGAAGACATACAGACAGTCCTGGACCAGGTCCAGACTGTCACCAACCGATGCATGAGAACAATCCTTTAGATCAAATAGAAAGACAAGGAGACAAATGAAGAAGTGTGGGACAGAAGTGGATCGAATCCAAGAGAAGAAGAAATCCAACTACGGAAATAGACATGGACTGGACAGACCCTCAGAAACCCAGGAAATGACATCACAAGACCAGCACTAGAGTGGAACCTACAAGGAATAGGAGGCAGAGGAAGACCAGGCAAACCTGGAACCGCTGTGTAGAAAACCACATACACACAATGAAGTTATAGTGGAAGGAGCTCACAAGTACTGACCAAGATAAAGGTGGAGTACCCTGTACCCTTTACCCTATACCCTGTGCCCTGCACCCTGTATCCTATACCCTATACCCTGTACTCTATACCCTGTACCCTATACCCTGTACACTTTACCCTATACCCTGTACCCTGTACCCTTTACCCTATACCCTGTGCCCTGCACCCTGTATCCTATACCCTATACCCTGTACTCTATACCCTGTACCCTATACCCTGTACACTTTACCCTATACCCTGTACACTTTACCCTATACCCTGTGCCCTGCACCCTGTATCCTATACCCTATACCCTGTACTCTATACCCTGTACCCTATACCCTGTACACTTTACCCTATACCCTGTACCCTGTACACTTACCCTATACCCTGTGCCCTGCACCCTGTATCCTATACCCTATACCCTGTACTCTATACCCTGTACCCTATACCCTGTACCACTTTACCCTATACCCTGTACCCTGTACACTTTACCCTATACCCTGTGCCCTGCACCCTGTATCCTATACCCTATACCCTGTACTCTATACCCTGTACCCTATACCCTGTACACTTTACCCTATACCCTGTACCCTGTACACTTTACCCTATACCCTGTGCCCTGCACCCTGTATCCTATACCCTATACCCTGTACTCTATACCCTGTACCCTATACCCTGTACACTTTACCCTATACCCTGTACCCTGTACACTTTACCCTATACCCTGTACCCTGTACACTTTACCCTATACCCTATACCCTGTACCCTATACCCTGTACACTTTACCCTATACCCTATACCCTGTACCCTGTATCCTATACCCTGTACCCTATACCCTGTACACTTTACCCTATACCCTGTACCCTGTATCCTATACCCTGTACCCTGCCAGGGGTGGAAGGCAATGGAGATGACCTCATCTAATGGAACCAGTTTATGGAACCAAGACCTGACCCACTGAACCAAGACCACATCAGAACACTGACCCCACAGGCCTGGACTGGAGACGCTACGCATGATGGGTAATCCCCGCCCCCACAGGACTGGGCTGGAGGCACTAGGCATGATGGACCATTTAACCCAGTTTTTTTTTTTTTTCATCTTGTCCTTCTTTTTCTTCTCGGTTCAGGCCGATGATTGGACGCCTCTGAACAGTTCCATCTGTTCCACAGGACATGTTTTATCTCATGTTGTTTCAGACATGTGAAGTTGCCCGTTGCCTCAGTTGGTCTTAAATTGCTGGTTGCAGCTCAAACCCATGGGTCAGTGGACAGGTCTGAACTAGTTCTAATAAAACCCTGGTTCAGATGTTTGTGTTTTTCAGACAGAATGTGTTTCTGTGGACACACCAGACAGAATGAACAAACAAGACCAGTGTGTCCAACTGGTCTGATCCAGACCAGTTTAATCTGTGGACACTGTGGACCCTCAGACACACAGGTTTAGTCGGACTGGTTTGTAGATTCCATGAGTTGAGTTCTGAGCTGGAGTTGAATTCAAAGTGTTGGTTGATGTTGTTGAAGTGGACTGGTCCTATTGGACAGACTGGACTCCATGTGTCCATCTGGGTTGGTCCTGACCTCCATCTGCTGCTGCTCATAGACTGACTGATCCCACTGGACCCCCTCTAGACCTGGACATGTGGACCACACGCACACATGTACAGATGTACCCTGAACTGTGGACACTAACTGGGTTTCACGTTCAACTGGATGGACTGGGTTTAAACCTGGGTTTAAACTCAGCTGTGCTTTGAACTGAGCTCAGATTAAAGGAGTGTTTGTTGGTTCAGCCCAGTCTGTGACAGGTTCAACTGGACTGGCTTTACCTGATCTCAGTTCTACCACCATGGTTCTGTTTACACCTGTTCACTCTGCTCACTCTGTTTACACCAGTGGCGGCTGCTGGTCTTTCAGACAGGGGAAGCTCATTGTCGGCTTACATCAAAACAAAACAAAACAAAAAAACAAAAACAAACGTCAAGTTATTTAAACATACATTCGACCCTCCGTGTGATAACGTTGGTACAAACACAGAATCCAAATGCAGAACTCAGACAACAAAAATTAGTTCCAAAAGATTTATTATTCACACACAGGTGAAAAAAATATAATGAGTGACAGAATCTTGAGGATAATGGTTGGAGATTTCCTCCTCTGATTCATCCTCCGGATCGAGGGCAGCAGCCCGTCTCCCCGAGCGATGTTAGGAGTATTTTCCCCGACTGGGGAAAAGCAAAGGGAGGTCAGGGACGGAAACAGGTCATACACAGGCAGGCTAACAATCGGGCAACAGGACATAAGGACAAGGCAAACTCACGTACCGGTAGTCAGGGCGAGAAGGTCAAAACCAGATCAGATGAGGCAGACAAAAACCGACAGGGAACAGGCAGAAGACGAGAAACCGAGGAATCCAAAAACAGGTCAAAAACAGGCAGGCAAACGAACAAACGAGGTCAAGAACGCTGGTCTGAACTACTGGAGTTACAAACTGGCGATTGACCAAAGGAAAAGACAGGGTTTAAATACACAAAAGGGAGGGAAGACAACTAGACACAGGTGGAGCAAATCAGGGCGGAGACAGGTAATCAGGACAGAGGTCAGGATGAACGGGGAACAGGAAGTAAAGACGACAGACAAGACACATGAGGGAAACTTAACAAAATAAAACAGGAAATGACAAACAAAACATAAAAGACAGACAAAACCAGACTAGCGTCTGGCAGCAGGTATGACACTCCGTTCCTTTTTAAGAAAATGCTCAGTGACCTTATCCTGTCAAGTAGGCGTCTTTTCCAGGGACTTGACTAGTGTCCTCTCAATGTCCAGCAGAGCTGGTCTGCTCAGACGGCCTTGGCCCAGTGTGTTGTGGGTGTAAGACTTCAGCCTTTTTAAACAGGAGATGCTCCTTTCACTCCGACCTAGCCGACAGTTTGATTGATTTAACTATCTACAAAACGATATTAAACTCAAACAAGAAATGATTAAATTATGTAACTGAAATAAGAAAACGCTGAAATTATGTTAAATTGAAACAAGGAAGTACAATGAGTGTATTTTATTAACAATACAAGAAATGAACGAGTAATTTGGTAGTGGTTTCTCTCTTGATTTCCCAGCAGAATGCACGACGGTGTTAAACTGAACTGTGTCAGTGAAGGAGCAGATCTGAAAACAGCTGTCAATCAAACGGGATTCAGCCTTTCCACTGATCCTCCAATCAGCACGTGGGATTCTGGCGTCCAGCCTGGCCGAGCTCCGTCCACAGCTCCATTCACCCCCAGAGACACCCGGCGTCCGGGGGTGGGACAACATTGTGGCATTTATCCAATTACCATCCAGTTTTGAGGCAATGAAAAACCAGTTCCACTCAGTCCCATTGAAGCCCAGAGACGGACACAGTCTACGGACAAATGCACTGAGCAGAGATTGAATGAGAAAACAGTGCAATGGGAATGTATGAGAAGTGAACAACATCGAGTCTGTTGATTTGTGATAAAGCTGATTCTGAACGAACTCATCTGTGAGATGAACGTGTTCTAACACATTTGTAGTGAATAAAATGTCAACACAACCGAACAAATTTAACCATTTAATTTTTGTAATTTTAGGGGAAGCCGGGCTTCCCTTGCAGTCTATGAGAAATCGCCACTGGTTCACACCTGTTCACACTGTTCACACCTGTTCACTCCTGTTCACTCTGCTCACACCTGTTCACTCTGTTCACTCTGCTCACACCTGTTCACTCTGTTCACTCTGCTCACACCTGTTCACTCTGCTCACTCCTGTTCATTCTGTTCACTCCTGTTCACTCTGTTCACTCCTGTTCACTCTGTTCACTCTGCTCACACCTGTTCACTCTGTTCACTCTGCTCACACCTGTTCACTCTGCTCACACCTGTTCACTCTGCTCACTCCTGTTCACTCTGTTCACTCCTGTTCACTCTGTTCACTCCTGTTCACTCTGTTCACACCTGTTCACTCTGTTCACACCTGTTTACTCTGTTCACACCTGTTCACTCCTGTTCACTCTGCTCACACCTGTTCACTCTGTTCACACCTGTTCACTCCTGTTCACTCTGCTCACTGGGAATGTTGTGGAACATGGTCATGGGACTGTTACTGATGCATTGTGGGTGTTTGTATGTTTGTTACCTCCCACAGTCAGATAGAGGGTGGGGCTCTGAGATGACCAGAAGCTGTGGTTATAAACGTCCATGTGATAAACACATGTGTAGTTCCTTCGGTGGGCGTGGCCCATGGCAGACAACAGGAAGCGGGCGGAGTGATTGACAGCTGGCAGGGTGAGGTTCGTGGGCTCCTCGGTGTCGGAGATCAGCTGGAAGGAGCATCCAGAGTACTGTGGTTGGACGGAGCATGTGATGGTGAAGGCAGAGCCAATGAGCAGCTGGAACCCCTGCTGGTAGACCTCAAAGAGCCCATCAGACAGAGAGATGATGGGCTGAGGCAGCAGATCTGTCCACACAGAGAGAGGTTTGGACCAATGAGGACACAGATCTGTCCACACACAGACATGATTGGACCAATGAGCACACAGATCTGTCCACACACAGACAGGAGTGGACCAATGAGCACACAGATCTGTCCACACACAGACAGGAGTGGACCATCCAGTCTTTGAACCCATCCTCCTCAGAGACACAGATGGATCTGATCCACAGGAGTTTGGGATGGGATGAACACTGACCAACGAAAACATGAGGAATGGGTCATTTATAGCATAGGCATTCAAAGGCATTATGGGTAAAAAAGGACACACATGTGGTGCTTTTACAGTCTCACATGTCAGCATTTGGTCCTTTTGTCCTAAATGAGACTAATGTGAAATCTGTTTGTGTTTTCAGCCTCATCTGGTCCAAATGAAGACGTTCATTTAGGATCTGGACGTTCCAAAGGTCAAAGGTCAATATTTGACACATTTGACAGAAAAAACAATGAACTGAGACAAAATAATCAACTGATGAAATGAACAGATTCATTCAATGTAACTTTAAAGGTCAGAGTCAGAACCATCTGGTCACTGAGAATTCAGTTTGTGTCGGTTTGTACCTGAACACACCACGTCCACAGTAGATGAGAGGTGATAGTCCCAGTTGAGCCAAACGCAGTCCATCAGTCCAGACATCAGCTTTAGACAAGGAACTGAGACAAACCACACAGGTCTGTCTGTAGAACCAAATGTGGTGTTGACTGAAACAGCTGATCCACAGTCCAGATGTTGACACACAGTAGATGCAGACTTCAGGTCCCACTCTTTAAGATGGTCGTCTACTGGTCTCCACTGTCCCAGGTGTTGGATCTCCAAAACTCCAGCACAGCGACTCGGCTGTCCCACCAACCTGACACCACTGTGATCTGAAACACAAAGACAGGAGGAAAACACAAAAAAAGACAGGAGGACGAAACAAAAAACAAAACAAAGAAAAAGAATGGAGGAAAAAAAGAAAAACAAAGACAGGAGGAAAAAAAGAAAAACAAAGACAGGAGGGAATGCAAGAAAAACAGACAGCCGGACCAGGTCAGCTGTTTACAACATGTTTGGACTGTCATCCAAGAGACCAAGAGAGACAAAACATTTACAAAAGAGCTGAAGGAGTCCAGGAGAACCCAGAAGAACCATGACCTGGACAAACAGAACCATGACCTGGACAAAAAGAACCATAACCTGGACAAACAGAACCATGACCTGGACAAAAAGAACCATGACCTGGACAAACAGAACCATGACCTGGACAAAAGAACCATAACCTGGACAAATGAGAACCATGAGCTGGACAAACAGAACCATGACCTGGACAAAAAGAACCATGACCTGGACAAACAGAACCATGACCTGGACAAAAAGAACCATAACCTGGACAAATGAGAACCATGACCTGGACAAACAGAACCATGACCTGGACAAAAAGAACCATGACCTGGACAAATGAGAACCATGAGCTGGACAAACAGAACCATGACCTGGACAAAAAGAACCATGACCTGGACAAACAGAACCATGACCTGGACAAAAAGAACCATAACCTGGACAAATGAGAACCATGACCTGGACAAACAGAACCATGACCTGGACAAAAAGAACCATGACCTGGACAAATGAGAACCATGACCTGGACAAACAGAACCATGACCTGGACAAAAAGAACCATAACCTGGACAAACAGAACCATGACCTGGACAAAAAGAACCATGACCTGGACAAACAGAACCATGACCTGGACAAAAAGAACCATAACCTGGACAAATGAGAACCATGAGCTGGACAAACAGAACCGTGACCTGGACAAAAAGAACCATGACCTGGACAAACAGAACCATGACCTGGACAAAAAGAACCATAACCTGGACAAATGAGAACCATGACCTGGACAAACAGAACCATGACCTGGACAAAAAGAACCATAACCTGGACAAATGAGAACCATGACCTGGACAAACAGAACCATGACCTGGACAAAAAGAACCATGACCTGGACAAAAAGAACCATGACCTGGACAAAAAGAACCATGACCTGGACAAACAGAACCATGACCTGGACAAATGAGAACCATGACCTGGACAAAAAGAACCATGACCTGGACAAAAAGAACCATGACCTGGACAAACAGAACCATGACCTGGACAAAAAGAACCATGACCTGGACAAAAAGAACCATGACGTGGGCAAATGAGAACCTACACAGACAAAGAAAGAAGTCTAAGGTAAGATCAGATCAGGTTAGATCAGATCAGACTTAACTGATCTGTCCATGGTGAACTTCCACAGCTGACAACAGCAAATACAACAATAAAGTGCAGGGAAGACGATCAGAAAATATACACTGATGAAACAGGAAAAATCTGCTGTTTTTATAAATATTTATATAAATTTAGATTTAAATGTAAATGGGAACTGTTGTTTATTCTGATGGCTGTGGGAAGGAATGACCTGTGCTATCCCTCATTCTCTCATTGGATGTGTACAAGTCTGTCATATGAAAGCCATGCCCCCTTGGTACCTGTAAAAGTCTGTCATATGAAAGCCACGCCCCCTTGGTACCTGAACAGTTGAGTCCTGCAGCTGTTCCAGGTGAGCAGGTCTTCCCAGGTGAGCTGGATCTCCTCAAGTCCAGGACCGCAGACTCATTTCCTTCACACTGGACCTCACTGGTCCAGACTGGAGCCTCCCCCTCTCCATAGAGCCCCCCCTGGAGGAGCCCAAGAGCCCCACAGCCCAGCTCCTACAGACCACCTGGGTGTCGTTCAAGTCCAAATCCTCTTCACACACTGAGGACCAAGACTGGTTAGACCGGACCTCCAGTCTGCCTGAACACAGACTGGAACCATGGACCAGTCTGACAGAGTCTGTGGACCCACAACAACACAAAGACATGTTTAAACATGTCTCTTTTGTGTCTTTTGTGTCTTTAAAGAAAAAAAGGGACGAAAGAGACATGTTTAAAGACACAAAAGAGACGAAAGAGACATGTTTAAAGACACAAAAGAGACGAAAGAGACATGTTTAAAGACACGAGAGATGTTTAAGGAAACAAAAGAGACATGTTTTAAAGACACAAAAGAGACGAAAGAGACATGTTTAAAGACACAAAAGAGACGAAAGAGACATGTTTAAAGACACGAGATGTTTAAGGAAACAAAAGAGACATGTTTAAAGACACGAGAGATGTTTAAGGAAACAAAAGAGACATGTTTAAAGACACGAGAGATGTTTAAGGAAACAAAAGAGACATGTTTAAAGACGCAAAAGAGACAAAAGAGACATGTTTAAAGACACAAGAGACATGTTTAAAGACGCAAAAGAGAAAAAAGAGACATGTTTAAAGACACAAAAGAGACGAAAGAGACATGTTTAAAGACACAAAAGAGACGAAAGAGACATGTTTAAAGACACGAGAGATGTTTAAGGAAACAAAAGAGACATGTTTAAAGACACGAGAGATGTTTAAGGAAACAAAAGAGACATGTTTAAAGACGCAAAAGAGACGAAAGAGACATGTTTAAAGACACAAAAGAGACGAAAGAGACATGTTTAAAGACACAAAAGAGACGAAAGAGACATGTTTAAAGACACGAGAGATGTTTAAGGAAACAAAAGAGACATGTTTAAAGACACGAGAGATGTTTAAGGAAACAAAAGAGACATGTTTAAAGACGCAAAAGAGACAAAAGAGACATGTTTAAAGACACAAGAGACATGTTTAAAGACGCAAAAGAGACAAAAGAGACATGTTTAAAGACACAAGAGACATGTTTAAAGACGCAAAAGAGACGAAAGAGACATGTTTAAAGAAAAAAAGGGACGAAAGAGACATGTTTAAAGACACAAAAGAGACGAAAGAGACATGTTTAAAGACACAAGAGACATGTTTAAAGAAAATAGAGATATGTTTAAAGACACAAGAGACATGTTT